>NW_027272240.1:600000-780000 GCF_040938485.1 Diadema antillarum | reverse complement strand
GAAAGAGATGTATTTCTTGTATTGTGTAAGATTAGCCATATACAGACTGTAGCTCAGATGCACTTAAGCAAGCAAGCAAAAAAAAATAAATAAAAAGATAGATACTGTAAAACACAATATTTTCAGAACATGAAATCTTTGCGGAGTGCCTCTGGCATTCAATGCATACAGTGTAGACCCAAACTTTTGTGCACATTTTAATTTCGCGAATCTTGGCTCCTGCGAAATTAAAATGCATGCAAACACTCCTCATTTTTACAGTACATGCACATGGCTATCTAATGACACAGTAGGGTTGATAATGACACTGGTAATGGCTGTCGTTAGCTTGAAAAGCTTGATGATGAACGGGTAGTTTGAGCCTAGTGTATTGCACGTGGGTGAGGGCTCATTCCACAGAGATTTTCTCTCATTGTTCTCTCATCGGAAGCTAAGTTTATCGCTTCTGGCCACCCACCAAAGTGTACTGGATCGAAGTCTGATGGATCTGACTTGTGATGGTCAGTGTCAGACATGTCGGGGAGGTGACCCGATGAGGCCTGATTGTTCAATGACGATCACGTGCGACATGTCTGACACTCACCTGAACCTCATCCAACCAAGTCTGACTCATCAGACTGCGATCCAATATACTTCAGTGGGTGGTCGAAGCAACAATCTTTGCTTTGGATGAGCGACCGATGAGAAAAAATCTCTATGAATGGGGGCATTTGGAAAACTTTTTCTTATGTTTACAGGTTGAAATGAGTTTAAAATTGCAGGTTTCTTGGCTGTGATGATGTAGTATTTCTCCCCCAGACACAGGTTGCACTGGTCTGTTTGGGGCGAGTGGGGTTAATAATAATGATCATAATAATAGTGGCTACTTGTATAGTGCATGGGTCCACCTTTCCGTGCTCATGGCACTTCAAAAAAATGAAAAGATAGATATATATACATGTTAAAACATAACAGAGAAGAAAATGGCAAACAATAAACAAACACATACCAGATAAAATTCTTTCGAACATTATAGACTGTTGTTGACGTCTCATGATCCGCCATATGAGTGATAAGGGTGTACCTTCATCCTTCATATCCCAAAATGTGTTTACTGAGCTCAGTTTAATGTCGTTTTTCCATATTTGTGAGGCTCGTTTTGTGTGTTCCGTATCTTGTTTGGAATGAGGTTGATGTAAGGCTGATGTAAGCTTTGTTGTCATTATAAGAGATCTGTACCTTGCCTTCATGGATGATTAAGGCACAAAATCAAATCACTGCATCTGGATTGTTTTAATTCCAAGAAACGTTTCACATCCTTCTGACCTTAATCTTCTTCTTCTGAAGAATCAATCTGCCTAAATAACCCCATATCATCTGTAAACAAGGCAGTATGTGATGATACAAAGGAAGATATATCATTGATGAAGAGATTGAACATTGTGGACTTATTACACTGCCCTGCGGTACACAAAGGAGGTACTAGGCGAGCCTAGCACATCCTTAGGTACACCAAAAGAAGCGTCAGTCTATGAGAAAGCATGACCAAGGAAGAGAACTTTTGGAGTGCAGTAAGTAAAAAATGAATTAAAAAAAACAAACAATTCATTTCCAGAGTGAGCCGCGGATGTTGAAATTAGTTGCAAGCTTGGAAAGCAGAATGTGATGGAGCATTTTACCAGACGCCTCAGACATGTCCTAAAATACTGCATCTATATGTGGTGGACGGGTCTATTAAGGATGGATTGCCAGGAATGACGAATGTTAAGGAGTTACACAACTCCACCCTTTGGCAAAGACATGTTGTTACTTGCTACACAGACCATATGTTTCAATGTGGTCTTGAATGGCCCTAGCAACAAAGCCTGTCTGCAACTTGCACAGCACGATTGTTAATGCAACTGTACGGTAGTTAGTTACTGACGAGCTGTCAAATTGTTTGAAAATATGAGTGAGGCATGCCTGCTTCCACATTGCTGGTATATCCTGTGGAAAGAGAGCCATGAAACAGAATGGTCAAGGGATACAAAATTTCCTGAGATACCCCAGTTAGAATGCAAGACAAAATGCCATTTGGTTATATGGAGATTTGTCTGTCTGATGGGGTGTTGCAAGAAAGTTGCAATCAATTGCAACTTGCAACTGATTGTCACTGGCCAATCAAAATCACTGTAGCATGCATGTCTTCTTAATAGGGCAGACCCTGAGCCAATCAGAATGGTTGTTTCAAAATTAGCAATTATTTGCAATTGATTGCAACTTTCTTGCAACACCCCATGAAGCTGTAAAAGTGCATGACAAACCTCAGCCCTACACACAGACACCTGAGAGAGAGAGTTCTGGAATTGGAAGAGAACATGCAGGGGGTAGCATGACGAGGAAGTAGCGGTGTGGAAGGGGCAAAGATGATATAGAAGTAAGAGCTGAGTGCAGAAGCTATGTCATCAGGCTTTGTGATGGAACCTAGGAGGAGGTGGCGACTGCTTACGACTACGTACATATGCAAAAAACCAAAAACAAAAACAAACTAGAAATGTCGCTATGGCGACTGGTATGCCTCCGCCATAATGCACGATTCTCCTAATAGGTCTGTAGTACAAATGGACAATGTGTGATTACATTTTCACAAAATTGGCAAAATATTAAAATGATATGTTTGTCACAAATGTATCGAATGTTCACCTTCCTTGACCTATGTTTAATTGGATGAATAGGAGAGCATGTATTTGGGGTTTTAAGAACTTTAACTTCGACTTTGACCCTTTCACAAGTTTACGCACTTGAGTAATTTTCAAGGTATGGAGAAAAAGTGCAATTTCTGTATTGAACAGTAAATTGTTATCATTTCCATCTAACCTTTGATTCATAAGAGAATCACTGTCAGGCAGAACATACATAAATATGTACTAAGTTTAAAGATAACTTGAGCCACTTCCGAGATATGGAGAAAGAAGTAAGTTCAGCACTTTCACTTGATCTTTGACCTTTTGACCTTTGACCTTCTTGGCAAAAAAAAAAATCCCAGAGAATCTCTAGTGGGTTATACATGCATACATCAAGTTAAAAACACAATAATCCTGCTGCATTGCATAAATATAAGGAAAATAGTAACATTTTGAAGTATTGTCCTTGACCTTTGACCCCTGACCTTTGACCCCATGAACCCCAAATTCCCTAGATAACCACTGCCAGTCATTACATGCATATATACTTTGTTCCATAAAGACACCTTGAACAATTTCCAAGATACAGAGAAAAAAGTGAAATTTTAACATTTTACTTGACCTTTTGACCTTTGACCTTTTGACCTCATGACCCCAAACTTTCACCACAGAATCTTAATTGGCTAATACATGTATACACTAAGTTTCAAGAAAATATCTTCAGGCATTGCATAGATATGGGGGAAATAGTGACATTTTAAGCATTTGACCTTGACCTTTTGACCTTTGACCTTGAGCATGTGCACCCAAAAGTTGATAGGCACAACTTCACCCCCTAATACACATACATGCCAAGTTTCATTAGGATACCTCAAAAGGTTTTGATAGTTACCCTGTCCACAAAATTCATTACGGACGTCCGGAAGGACGGACGTCCGGAAGGACGGACGGACGGAAGGACGGACGGACGGACGGACGGACGGACAGCCCGAAAACATAATGCCTCTGGCACCACTTCGTGGCAGAGGCATAAAAACAAACAAACATGTCTGTTATCATTAGTATACAAACAGTTCTATTACATAAGCCCAGTCAGCTATTCTAGTTTATTTGACTTTGTTACAGACAGACTTATTATTATTTCAGTCAACAGTTCTCTATATTAAATGGGTTAATCAAATACCGGTTAGTGATTGGCTGAACACAGTCACGTGATGGAGGTACATTCGTTATGTTCACCCAGGGGCGAACATTCTTGTGAATGTTCTCCCATGGGAAAACATTTTCACGTAACAAATGACAGAAGGCCTAGGACCGCGCGCGCACAGTAAATTTGGCTCTGCGCGAGCGAGCGATCGAGTGCGCTGTGCATGTATCATTGCGCTGGTGGTTGACGTTGACATATGTGACGTATTTGACTAACCCATATAATACAACAGATGATGACTTTTGTTGTCGGAAACATGTACCAAACGTTCCACCCTCAGGGTTTGAAATGCTATTTCGGGAGGCTATAAGTCCCTCGACTTCGTCTCTGGACTTATAACCTCCCTCAATAGCATTTCAAACCCTTCGGGTGGAACATTCGGTATGTTCCCTCCCTCGCCAGTCATCATCTATATGTTGTTCTCACAGCAACTCTCAACAACACATGCTTTAATATTTCTTGATTAGTTTTGTAAGATCAGATGTGATGCACAGTTGGTGAACAATAAGATTTGCGTTTCGTGGCTGACAGAATCTCATCTCACACAACAGAATGGAAAATATCAGTAAGAATTAGGATCATTAGCATCTAAGAGAGTGTTCCATGGTCGTAGATGCAGCAGATTGCGAAGGTGATTGAAGCCTCTTTTATGGAATTGGAGAAATGAATGCAACAAAGATTGAAATGGTGCTGGCTTCAGATATGAACAGCATGATGATATGAAGTAACAGGATTTGGTATGGTGTCTAAACTCACAACTGCATGTCCACAATTAGTGAATACAAGATCTATGCAATCTCTGATATTTTAAAGATCTATGATATATTAAACTGAAGTTGATTTGTCAGTGCAACCCACTTTCTCCAATTGTCTAAACACTTCCATGACTTTCTTATTGAAGCTTGAAGAAGGGACACCTTTTAGTTGTTCATATTAGTATTGAAATTGCATATTCAAACAGTTGATAGATTTAATTGTTATAATCTGTCCTGTCCAACACCACCGTGTATCTCGCCTTGTCAGTAGACAAATAATTCATCCAGAGACTGAGCAGCTCTCCTTTCCTCATTCGATAAGTTCAAAGGTGGGAGTAGAGCGAGAGAGAGGGCAGCTGTGACTTTGCCCTGAATCTCCTCAGCTAAGGCAGGGTTGATAAGTTATTCCTAATTGCAGACTCAGTAGGCGTGATGTATTCCGCATACCGTATACATTCCGGGGTGGCTGCAAGATTCAAACCACGTGACAGCAACGATTTCTCAGCTTTAATTGTTTGTTCGATAAATTTCTCACTCATACCTCATACTTTCCCTCTTATCCACTTAGTTGTCATTGGTGACTGGACAATAACATTGACAGCGCATCTTCACTGATTGGCAAAGATGTTTTCCCACCACCAAATCAGACAAGCTGATGAAGCGTCTGGGATTGGACGCGAAACCGTTCTTGGAATTACAAACAAAAAGTCCAGATGCAGCTTAATTTGGGATTTAATTTTTCTGGATGAATCAGTACTTACATCAATTGATCTTCATAGATGTTGCTCTTGGCCATTCGTTTGTAAGGGATTGGGTAATCCTCCTGTCTGCGGGTGCAGGAGACCTTGGTTTGTTCTGGATCAGTGTTCATTATTTTGCTGTTGTCTGCGTTTTTTATAGTGTCCAAGTTGTCCATGCAACCGTAGCCGACTTCCAGGGTGTTCCTGTTGCAGATCTTGCGGAGCTGGTGCTCTTTTGGGAAGTGGTGTTCAATGAGGGCTAAGAACTTTCTCCCGATGTCCATTCTGACATGCTTGCAGTATGGAGGGTTCAACCATGTTAAGCTTTGTTCCCTCTGATGTTGCTTTTCTCTACTGCGGCTGTTGGCATCTTTGGGCGTGTATGTCAGTTTGGGGACGTCTCCAGCCTTGCGAAGCTCTTTCGCGCAGTCTGGTTTGGTGCTGCTGCAGATCTGTTCGCTACTGAATATGTTGGAAAGGTGGGTTTGGATGGACTGCGGAATTCTCTTGGTGACTGTTGGTGGATGATTGGGTTCTTTATGCATGAGGCGTGAGTATCCTGGGTTTGAGTATGGTTGGAATTCTTCCTTGGTGTGGTCAAATATCACGTCGAGGAAATCAACGATGGCTGCGTTTGTGCTGGCTGTTACCTGAAGCCCGAACTCTTCAAATTTTCCGTAGAGTCTCTTTCTGGCGTTCTCAGCTGCGCTGGAGCACCTGTGGTCAATTGCCACGCCATCCTCTCGGTACGGCACGTTTTCTTTGGAGATCATGATACCAACTTCTGCGAGTATGTATGTGCCCACAAGTTCACATGTCTCTGCTCTGTTGTACGAGCCCATGTTGACATCGAATGTGCCATCTGCATCCGCCGTTTGCCAAGGCTCGTCGTCTTGGCAGAGGAGGGTGTTTTTGACATGGAAGTTGATCTCTTCTTCGGCTGGTGTTATCGCATTGAATGTTTTTGCATATTGGATGGCCTTGTCTAGGAGGTTCCTCTCAATGGAGTGAATAGAGAAGATGATGGATGGAAAGAATGCAGAGCTGTACCTTAGCCTACTCGGAGTGAAGCATACTATTACCGCAGTGATGATACCTACTCTATATACAACTGAAAGGGAAGTGGAGTGAAGGCAGGATTAGAGAAGTAAGCATGGCTCTGAATAAAGATATTCCATGTATAGTTACTCAGATCTTGCTAGTTGCTTAATTCTCTGTGTGCAAACCCCCTATGTGCCATGCTATTCTGAGACATGAGTGCTTTCAAAGTCATAGAGCTTTTTATAGGAGCATTTATGCTGGAACTACAGTACAGCAAAGCTGTAGAGAAAATTGTGAGCTTTGCCATGATGTGAATGTGTGTGAGGAATGAAATTGTGCAAGATGTTTTCAATGTAATAAGGCATACCGCGATTTATTGATCCATTACTGCACAGTTGCGCATTTGAGCAAAATATGTGAAGTTGGGGAGCTATGGAGTGGACTGAGTCGGGCATGCATGTGAATATGGCACAAAAAGAGTTGTGTAATCAGGCTGGGTTTCTTGTATATATATGCTATATGGGGGGAGGGAGGATGATTCCTCCTCCAATCTCAGCCATCAGCAGTGCAACTGCGATGAAATTTGGCACGAGAGACACCCATGTGGTAATCTACAAGTTTGTTATTAAATTTTTTCACAATTATCAATTTCTAATTCTAATTAATCAATTATACAAATTAGGCCAAATATCTTATTTCAGCATAATAAACATTAAACAAAAGCATGGAGAGTCTAGTTTTCGGTTTGTATGTTGTATATCTGTTTCAACATATTCAACAACTGCACATACGTGATGAAAAGCCATTTCAATTCTCATGTATTTTCATTGTTTTCCAAATTTGTGATGTAATTTTTTCCTTTTTTTCCTTCGGTTTTTCTTCTTTGCTTTTCATTGGAAATTGCCACTGACTACCTTTCTAACATAATTAGCATATCAATCAAGTGATTAACAGCAAAAAATAATACGCTATTTGTAAGTTTCATGACAGAGCACTCTTTTCCACAGAAAATGTAAACAAAATCACAAAATTGTGACCATTTTTGCGTGATGTGCATTTTATGAAAAAATGGGTATGGCTTCATTAAAGACATGCATGGACGTTGCAAATTTAGTCTCAAAAGTTGCGCGAAACTTAGTAAAAAAAGTCAAAAAGTATGACTTCTTGAGTTGCAGAATTATTGCACAAAACGTTGAAATTCTCATTTTCATGGGTAAGGTCAAGAGAACAACACCTTTCCCCTTCAGGAGAGAAGAGTAAAAATAAATGAAGCACATCCAAATACAGGCTAACACCGTTACAACAAATGCCGATACAGACATTATTCTTCTGGAAAGAGTTTACTGAATACTGGTACTGATCTTGCAGCACGCACTTCTCAAAGCAAAACCCATTTGATATCACGCCAAGCTCATTTTGGAAAAACAAAATCGGATTTCTTCAAATTTGTCGACACTTCCACTCCAACATGGAGGACAAGATTATTTGCTTTGATATTGGCATTGAGTGGTGCATTCCCTTAATATTTCTGTCTCTCTTCCTACACACAGTGTTTACAATGTACTTTGTAAACTAACGAGTAAGCTTCATGATAATACAGAGTTGCGTAGGTCTACGTGAGTTTCGTGAGTTTACACACACATCTTTACAAATAGCCGTTCCATGCAGTCTAAATTTGACAAAGGTATTCAACATGTCAGCAAAATGATCTTTTCACCTGCAAACAGGGTTAAAATTGGTAGCAACAGTCTGCATAGTCCTACATATGTGTATCTATGTATCTTAGGGCGTCTGTTTGAATAGATTTCGGTCCAATCGGTGTTCGCCTGTATAATATGCATATATGCATGAATAAATGAAGACAACTACAAAAATACTGCAGAGGTGTAGGTACCGTGGTATATGGATGCAATGTGCAGGTTGATGGGCCAATATTCAATGCTCAACAATTCACACACCATCTTTATGCCCTTGGGATGGTACTAGAAATACACAACAAAAATCTTTCATCACTGTTTTAACATTTAGCAATCACATTGATTGAATAAAGTATAAAATGTGATATCCAAGTATGAATATGAATATGAAATTGAAGGAAACCACAGCTCACATATGAATGTGGATTGAGTGAATGCAGCAATAACAGTGAAACACATCAATGAAAGTTTAAGGAAAATCGGACAATCAGTGCTGTCATTGCTGGATAAGAAGACTACCATAATTCATGACGTCACTTTGGACAACAATGTGAAGAAAATATAAAGAGAATTCCACAAAATTTCATTTTTCATGAAAAGAACACATTCCACCAACTTGTAACTGACATGTAATAACCCCTAGATATACCCCCCCCCCCCCCATATTGGCTGTCGATCACGCGATCTCGACAAAAATTGGCATGCATGTTGCCTAATATGTAATCTCCAAGGATGAATCATTATTTGTTTTCCAAAAACATGGTAGTTTTTGCTAAATTATGTTAATTATGCTAATTCATGCATACTTTTGAGCATCAGATTGCAAGCTCTAAATCCCTTGATAAATCTTCAAATGGGCAAATTTTTTGTTTAAATATTGTTGCAGTATTATAAACTAATTCATGTGAAAAAAATTCAGTATAAAAACGAATTGATTCATTTTGTAATCTCAAATGTATTTCTTTGTATTTTATTTATGTTTTCATTGTTTCTTTTTATCTATAATATCAGCTCATAACCAGAACGGATGATATATGAGAAAAACCAGGAAAAAAACATTCATCTGACACTTCTTGTAAAACCCATACATTGTACACAGGATTCACAGAAAACTGCCATTTTTCGGTGACATTGGTCACGAAAATGTGTTATAATCTCAGCAAGTGTACCCCAAATTTTTCGCCAAATAGGGTCTGAAAATGTGCGCAAGATGCGAAAGAAAAAAACTCATGAAATTTCAGCTGGAAAAAAAAAATTTGTTTTTACATTATTGCAAAAAACATCAAGAGGGGCTTATTTAGCCCCCCTGGGCTACATACAGTTTAAAGGGTAATATTAATCCCCCTACTGGTTCCTGAAAGAGGCAAGTCAAGTGCTCTTTCATTATGGTAGAAAAATGAATATATGATATGATGAATTTCCTTTATATTTTCTTCATATTGTCCATAATAACGTCATGAAGTGCAGTGGTCTCCTTACCTAGCGATGATGGCAGCGAAACTTCAAGAATTCCTAACTTTTGAATCGATTGTGTGATTTTCTTCAAACTTTCACTGATGTTCCCGACTAATGTCGCTGCTTTCATTCGATCCACATTTATACTAGGGCTTTGGTTTCCTTTAGATATTTTGTTCCTCTCACCATTCATGAATGATATAAGTCTCTCTCCAAAGAAGTAGAGAGGTACAGGAAAAACAGTCACAAACACTATGAAGAGGACAAAGTTGGCTCCATCCAGAACGCGTAAGACTGGATACACCCAGATCTCCTTGACAAAGCCCAGAAATAGGATCCTGTGTGTGTGTAACAAAAAGAAATAAAGTAAATATGTTGTGTGTGTGTTTGTGTTTGTGTGTGTGTGTGTGTGTGTGTGTGTAAATATCAGTGGCGAATTCAGAAGGGGGTGCACCAGGTGCGCGCCCCCTCCTTATTTATTGTTAAAACAAAAGAAATAGAAAGAAAAATGGGGGGAGGGTGCACCCTCTTTTAATTTTGTAAAGGCGCCTCTCATTTACAGAATTCCTGGATCCACCCCTGTATATGTATCTAAGTTTGCATGTTTAGTGTGTTTGTAAGTGCTTGTGTTGTGTGCATTTATGTGAGTTTTTGAGTGTGTGTGTGTGTGTGTGTGTGTATGTGTGTGTGAGAGAGAGAGCATGTATTGTGTAGTAATGTGTGTCATATGTGAGTATTACAAGTGTGAGAGATACACACAAAGAATGAAAGACAAGAACACAAGAGTTTGCACGAAATCACGACAGTCCCATGTACACACATACTGTTTGGGGAACAAATTCTCATATCTAAAATATGTTACATTATCAGGAGAGCAAAAACAAATGGTGGCCAAAGCACTGCAACAAATAGGATTGCCTTTCCTTTGACATGCTGTAGTGGCTTCAGTTTTTAGGTAAGACAGCTATGATTTGATTGAACATGATATCACTTTCCTGATTATCTGACAATTAATCCAAATAAGTGACTTTCACCAAAATTTGAGATACAGGGTGTTGTAGCCTCAGTGACGATATGGCAGTTGTTTCGCTTGGTGACACATTTTCAATAAGAAAGAATAAGAAATCACACTGTACAAGAAACTGGTACTACTCCTCAATGGAATTGAGCATTGTTGGTGAAAGTGAACTGCATGGGTGACACTAGTACTGATGCCAGTGACTAAAGAAATCATGATATGTATGTTTTCATGCACTTTCAGCACTAGGGTGTGGTGCAAATGCACTTACTACAAAAGAAGAAAAACAATGATTATCAGTTTCATTTCAGTATTCTGTAGCATTCTCCTCTCTCCAGGCTAACAAATCATGACCGCTTGCAAAAAGTAAATGGCCACAGTTATATGAAAAGTGACATCCATGATCTTTACTTGACCCAACAAGTTATGTTTATGTTATAACTGTGGCAATCACTCAAATGCAAATGTAGCCAACACATTGTGTTTCTACTTTTATCAGACATGTGACCTTCTTGCACTGACCAGAAGAGGTAGAGAGCAGCTACCAAGAAGAGTCCTAGAAGGCCGAAGACACGGGGTGGACATTTGTGCTTCACGATATACATGTCGACCAGCAAGATGGGCAGGAGGTATGTGTGCTGCAGGAATACAAACAAACAAATAAACAAACAAGTCAGGGAACAATGAAAACTCTATGCGTCATTCATCCTATACATATATCATGTCACAACAATTACCCCTTTCCCCTTGCTAAATATCAGTTAGTGATAGCGATACTGTAGAACGAGGAATGTTCGCGTGCATTTTAATTTCGCGAGAGCCCAGATTCGCAAAATTAAAATGCTTGCGAAAGTTCTTGTTTACACTATATGCATTGAATGTTAGAGGCAACTCACCAAACTCTCATGCTGAGAAAAAGGCAGTCATCTCCAATACACAAAAATTTCATGCCGTGAAAATATTATGTTTTACGGGAGTGACTGACATAAAAACTAGGAATAGGGTTTTGTTTAGGGTTTAGAATTTTGAATAGGGTCGGGATAAGGTTCAGGATTTGGATTAGGGTTAGGATCAGGGGAAAGGTTGGGTAATTGTCCGGGGGTAATTGTCTTAGAACCATCATACATCAATATACTGACATACAGATCACCACTAATGCTACACCACAGACTAATGCTACACCACAGACTAATGGTCCCAAATGAGATAAGTCAAAATTACTTATGTGTGGAATACTGAAATGATGAAAAATTACTGGATCAAAACTACTGGCAAAAGGCCACCCGAGGTCAAAATGACGGCGCAGAATATGCCAGAAATGAAATATCTGATATGATGTTGGTCTGCACAAAGAAAAAAATATTTGAATGCTGAAAGGGTCACTTTGGGCAGACATAAAGAAATAACTATCAGATGGGCTGCTACTCTAGAATAAAAGCTATAAATGTGGCTATTTGGATTTGGCATTTGAACATTAGTTGATGGCCCTCAGAATCAAAACAGCAGATATCTGACCGTTCAATGTGCAATGATGCATCTAAATTGATGAGAGCTTTAGGGTACTTGTGATACTGTATCATAAGTTGCAACTTTGCAGTAGGCATAACTTGCAGGCATTTGCCATTATCGTTTCCGGGAAATTAGATTCACAAGGCAAGAATTATCCTGCAGGTTCTTCTCTTGTACTGTAGGCTATTTTAAGCTGCCCAAATTCAAAAATATCTTTATCAATCTACTGCATTTATTTCTATCTAACTCATTGCTATGTAAAATCAGAAAACAAAACAAAACAAAACAAAACAAAGCAAATCAACAACAACAGCCAGTCACTAACATTAAAGGCATAATCTACCATTTGCAGACGGAGCAAAAACCCAGCTTTAGCGCTTCAAAATAGTTCTAAAGTGTAAGTTTTCATAGCGGTAGAAACAACCAATGTAAAAATTTGAATAAGTATAATTAATGTTAAGTTATATTGTTAAATCTACAAAATGTGAACAATAGTTATAATAAGAATGTTTCTAGACTAAACCATCCACAATTATGGTTTATTGAGAAAAATAGTGATATCTCAGAAAGCCTTTTAAGATATAAGGAGTCTCCTTATATCTTAGGCTTTATTGCAAAATTTTTACATGGTAGGATGTTTTATGATACAGGCCACCTACACATACGCATCAAATGTGATATCTCGAACATTTTTGAAATAATCTGCTCCCAATGGTAAACAGTACCTTTAAGAGAACAAAAAAAGTCTTACCAAAACATGGTTGAGCCACATAGGAAAATATTCATCCAGCTCCTTGGGAAAGACTAGCTGCCGGTCGATGGACCATAGTGACCAGAACATGCTGACAACCACCTGATGAAAATCCAAGAGATTGTGAAGATCGCAACAATACAGTAATAGATGATGTCCACATCAACAACCAAGCATGACAACCTAAAGAAAATACAGACCTATGTATATGGAGTTTGCAGGGTAAACTACTTTCAATTTGCTACGGTGCAATCATGGAACACCAATGCCATTACTTGGGCAACAGAGCAAACTAACCTAAAAACGATTTTGTGTATGATGGGAGAGGGTCTGTCAGAGATATGTAACATCAGAATTGAATACAATTTTAAGGAAGTATTAGCATCATTTTGCGAATTTTATATTTATCAGTTTGTTACTAACAATCCACTGTAAGTCTTTTGTGATGTCATGAAGGGAACATGCAGCTATGACTTTATGATTACAGTAACTCCAGTCCAACTCTCGCTCTCTGTTCATACTGATGTGCATATGAAGTGTTTGTAAGGTGTGCATGTAGGCCTATCATTTTTTTACACTGTCCATGGCCTGCTGGGCCAGGAAGTGGCTAGATCCTGATCAGTATCTCCTACACGCAGGAACACAAACACCCACACTAGCACTGTTGTTATATCACCTAATCAAGGAGCACCATAAACTGATGTCATTCAAACACACAGACACACACACGCATACACACAAAACCCAAGCAAGCAAGCAATTCCCCCCTCCCCCCCCCCCCAAAAAAAAGAAGAAAAAATATTTAAAGGAAACCAAAACCAAGCAAGCAAGCAATTCCCCCTTCCCCCCCCCCCCCAAAAAAAAAAAATATATATATATATGTTATGATACAAAATATTTCAACACGTATGCCCCCTTTACTACTGCTTATTTCTGTGTATTTTTGTTAATGCGCATGCGCAATTGTTTGTTGTTGTCATAGAAGAAATCATAACAAAAGAACGCTTTCATCCACTGAGCTGATCCGAGTCCAACGTTACCGGACACCCCGCACTCTCGCTTGTTTTGTGGATAATTTATCCACATTTAACACCAGTTAATATCGGTAAGTTTGACAAGAAATATCATTTTATTCATTGTGTGACAATGTATGCAAATATTGATTATTTACAGAGTTATTTGAAGTAATTTTATTGAAATTTATTAGGCACTCGGATGCTGAAGTAAAGGAGAGTCATTGAATATTGATAGATTACACTTTGTCGAATTCTAGCCGTAATGAATTCATTTACAAGGCTAAATGTGTGTCATTTAATTTAAGATAAAGAATTTCGTTGACATTCTTTGAGTAAGTGCATCTTGTTCAGATCTTTCCTGCCTCTCTGATGATATGATTTATTTGATGTTGCATTGTCAATGCGAAGGATTGAATTGTTGTAGATATAGATTTATCTAACTTACAGAATAAGAAATTTGTGGATTTTGCCATTTTCGTGTGCGGTGTGCCGGTGTCCAAATACGCTTTGTGGCTTACTTTTGGGGCACGCGCGGGGTAGCGCTTTCTTGATGCGCGCATCCCTGTAGGTGCACGCGCGTACCCCTGCTTGCTACCCTGGATGGGAATATGACGAAATAATGGTGTTATTATGACGTCAACAATACTGTTATTATTATGTTAACAATGATCTAATTAGCATATGTTGTGTAATGAAATTCCCTCTGTTTACATTGCATTATTTACATGTCATCTACTTGACAGTGAGTAATGATGAAATGGATATGTTTTGCAGGTGGCTGAGGCATACTCTCGCCATCACGGAGTTTGTCAGGACTTTGTTGTCTGTCTCCTGTTTTGACGGTAATTATAACCTTTGTAAATTGTAAATATTTTTAATACAATACTACGTTGGCGAGGCTTATATCCAATATGTTTTTATGAATATTTGTACCCTTGTTTTGCATAGGTCGCCAATAGTTTGTCACCTGATGTGAGAGGTTTTGCAGGTCTTTGCTTTCATTGGTGTATTTCCTCATTTCTTGTTAGATGTATCTTATTATCGACACACTATTACGTCAGGTTTTGAATAGTGAAGATAATATTTAAAGCTTGGTTTTTAGAGTTCAAATGAAAATGTATGTCATGCAGGTCGATAATAATCTTCGTATGGATGTATTCGTAGAAGTAATACCAGTTGTACCATAATGTGTTTCATTGTAATAATTGATATCATCCATATTATTATTGATTTCTTTTGCTAAAATAAGTGAAAGTATTATTTACTTCATCACTATCTTCTCTCTCTTTTTCTTCTTCGTCTTCTTCTACTTCTTCTTTTTTACTTCATCTTCTTATTTCCTCTCTCATTATCATGATTATCTTATCGTATATTCTTCTTATTACAATTGTTGCCATTATTATTAACAGAATAGTTGTTACTTTCGTTGTTATTATCACGTGGATCTGTCTCTTTTAATGTGATGAGATATTCGCTAAACTATTGTTGAATCATTTTCTTTCTTCTGGTGTGCACAGCCTGAGTGGATCACGATGGAGATGGTTTAGCTCTCTACCTTGAACACAGTGTTGCGTTGTTTTAGGTTTAAATTTTAATTTCATTCTTTGTATTTTTGTATTCCAAAATATATTGTTTTGTACTTGTTATTCAGATCTAAAAAAATAAATAAACAAATATATTTACTATTCAATTTAAAAGAATTGCTGATAATGCGTCGTTCTTTCTCCCCCAGTCTTCTTATATGAACAACAGATTTAGAAAATTGCTCTCCCACTTTGATATTTATATTTCTTTTGTATTTACTTAAATACCGAGTGGACGCCTATTTGTCCCGTCGGTGACATATATATACATATATATATATATATATATATATATATAAATATATATATATCTAAAGGAAACCAAAACCCAAAGAGAAATCGTTCATGTGAATTGAGTGAAAGCAGCAACATTAGTAAAACACATCAGTGAAAGTTTGAGAAAAATTGGACAATCGATGCAAAAGTTATGCAATTTTCAAGTTTTGGTGTAGGAACCACTAGATGAAGACTACTATCTTATGATGTCATGTGCAAACAACAATACATGTATAAAGAAAATATAGGGGACTTCCACAAAAATTCACTTTTCTAGCATAATCAAAAAGCACTGACTAACCGCTTTCATAAAGCAGGGGGAATAATTACTTCCCTTAACATATATCAGTATCACGTTTACAGAATGTTTAACTACAATTTTCATGAAAAATGAATTCCTTTCATATTTTCTTTATATTGTTGTCCACAAATATGTCATAACCTCCAGTAGTCTCCTCACCTAGCAGTTCCAATACCAAAATGTTAAAAAATTCATAACTTTTGCATCGATTGCTCAATTTTCCTCAAACCTTTACTAGTGTTCTACTAATGTTGCTGCTTTCACTCAATCTACATTTCTTTTTGGGTTTTGGTTTCCTTTAAACACCCGACACCTTTAATAGTCCTTGCTAGTTGAGAATATTTGATGAAATGTATTGTGCTGTACACAGTGAGACGTTTTAATGCAATCATGACTTCTGATCCTGTTGTGCCATGCCTAGATTTAATTCTATCTGAGAAATCCACTCCAAAATTTTATCAATTTCACAAGAGAAAAAAAAAATCGCTGCAGAACAGTGCAAAATATTATCAAAATTGGATGGGAAATAAGGAAGTAATAACATTCTGAAATTTCAAAACTTTTCTGATTAGACTTCTTGACCAGTTGTTATGAACACTCAAATCAACAAGGTGATGATGTCATGCTCTCACAATTTCCCATTCACTTTTATACAATTTCTGTCATTTTTAGAACACTCTGTTGGGATTTTTTCTTCCTTTCTTTCTTCTGAAGTTTTATTTTTTTAATTTCTATTTTTTTTGAGTGGATTTTCTCTTTTCCTCTACGAGACTTTTGTTCTGTGTGAAAGGACACATATTAAGACAGTGGTTTATAAACTCCAAAGTGAATTTGGATAATGGGAAATGAAACGGCATAAACCAGCAAAAGTGACTTCTTTCAATATAAGCTCTATGTGGTCTCACATATTAGCTTATTGTAAATTGACTCTTGACTCCCCCCCCCCTTGCCCCACAGCCCCCACCCCCCCCCCCCCCCCCCCCCAAAAAAAAAGAGTCTACCGACCCTGTCTCATCATACACAAAATCTTTTTAGGTTTGATATTAACTTCTAGAAATAACTAACCTTAGTAATGTTCCAGCAGGAAAATGTGCATCAAGTATAATATCTCAAGCTATCACAGTATGTTTATGACTGCAATTTCATGTTGCTGTTCTTTCAAACGTTTTGTAGTTAAAGGGGACCTCCGGACGATTTTCAGACTTTTACATTTGAACAACTATAAATTAGTTAAACTGAGTACAGAGTTTCAGAATTTATAGTGATTGGGATGAGGAATGAGAATGTTTTCAAAATCTGTAACGAATTGAAATGAACAAGGATGATGACATGGCAGCCTCACCATACAAATGCATGAGTTGGGGCTCAAGGAAGCAGAACAAAAGAAGAAGGCATGCATAGATTCTTCACAGGTGAACTTGTTGAGCAAGCGGTATTGTAATGAAATTCCACTGCTACATTTCTGAAATATGTGAGGCTCTGATGTCATCGACACTGTTCAGTGTAATTTGTATAAGATTTTCAGTTAATTTGTTTCTCTGCTCAAGAACCACCATACATGTAAATTCCACGAATCTATACATGGAGCTGTCGATTTATGTACTACATAATGTGAAATTATGAAAATCATCTGGAATGCCCCTTTAAGCTGATAGTATGATGTGCGCTATTCCAAAAGGCTTACCAATGCTATGGGAAAGGCCACAGCACACAGAAACCAATCTCTGATAGCAACGAGGTATTTTGTCACAGAGCTCTTAATGTCACCGGTCACGAGATCCACCACATCGGTGAAGAAGGAAAAGAAGAAGTAGAACATCTGGAAGAACTGCATGGGAAGAATAAAATAACATGACATGAAGAAAATAATCTTCCATTAATCATCAGACATTCAAACACAGCTGGCTTGAACTTCTGCTGCTAAGATCAACATCTTTAATTTATTTGAATTCTTTTCTTCCTTCCTCCTCATATACAATGATCCTACTTTATAAATCTTCTTTCATAAAAAGACACACAATGTCCACAATAAGACAGTAAGCCAATCAGTGTAATCTGGCCGAGGTGAGGATTTAGCTTTTAAAGTTTTGCGAGATATTCAGAAACCACTCTATGAGATGTCAAAGAGCATGCAATTCTATGGGGTATCAAAATTTTATTTGATGAAAATCGGTTTTGAAATGGCTGAGATATTAAAAAAGGTGAAACTGTTAATACAAAGACATCCTATAAAAAAGGCGTGGCCTGTCACCTTTTATTATTATCATCACATTTTTGGGTATCTCAGCCATTTGAAAACCAATTTTCATCGAATAAATGTTGAATCCTTCTTTCATATTTCATAAGAGGTTTCTCATTAATTTATCTCACTTAGAAACCTGAATCCCTGCCTCAACCAGAACTATACTGTACAGTCCCTTTAAACATGGCAAGCAAAATGCTAATTCACAATTATTACGAAGTTAAATTTAGCGCTCGAACAACTTACTAGTACTTTAGTCAATAAACCTAAGTGTACCGATATAGTGATTGTATGAAGCATTTTGCTTGCCATAGACATTCGTGCGGTCATTTTTCAAACGAAGGCTGCGATGAACTGGGGAGCGCTGCAAAGAAGTGGAGGAAACAACCAGAAAACAGGAGGAAACAGTGGAAGAGGTGAGTCAAAATGTTTACTGATTAATCCTGTATATAATATATTTTTTCCAGATTGGTTTGAAAACCAAGTTGGAAAAAATAACAATTAACATTTTTTTGCGGGGGGAACTGGGTCGAAGTTGCGTTCAACCAAAATGGTTGAAACCGTCGCAATAGCGTATACATGTATCAATGGTGTCTGTCTAAAGAAGTGAAAAACTGACCCAGCAAATGTCATTATTAAATGCAGGGCCGGCGCAGCGTTTTCAAAAGTGTGGGGGCCCACTTCCAGGTTTCATGAGCTAACAAGCAAAAAAAAAAAAAAAAAAGGTCCTCAGCTCATTCTCCCCCCTTCCATTTCCAGGTGTTTTCACCCGACAAGCAAAAAAAAAGGTCTTCAGAGAAAAAACATAACCTTACCGCCGCCATACTTCAAGATCTCTATCTATTTCCATTTTAGTGCCACTTACGTACTTCCGGGTTAAAAAAAGTGTAGGGGCCCAAAGTGATGACACCTTACGTAAATTTTATTCCTTCGTATGTTGCACAAAAAGTGTGGGGGCCCGAGCCCCCACGGCCCCCACCTACCCACGGCTGCGCCGGCCATGAAATGAGAAGTTTTTCGCGGAATTAGACATACTTGTCGGTAATAAAGGACCCAAGGGCGCTAGGCAGGAGCAGTTTTTAGAAGAGGTCGAAGCTGAAGAAGATTGAATGAAGAAGGAGTGTTTTATAGAATAGAAGAAGAACAAGAAGAAGGAGGTGGACCGAGGAGGAGGTGGCCTGGTCCCGGTAGAGGAGGAGGAGGAGGAGGAGGGAGGAGGATCCGATCGAGGAGGCGGAGGAGAAGAAGAAGACTCCAAAATAGTACTTTTCACTGAGGGGCACGTGTACCTATAAATTACTTTACGGCGATACCACACTGATACTTTGAGCGAGCCGCAGCTGCGCGAGGCCCTTGGGATCTGCATGAGCTGCAGGAGCTAGCTGCACTGATGACAATGACATCTGTCAAACCAATCAACAAACGCAAAAATCAATATCATGGGACTGTTTTGCCTTTCACGCGTGGTTATCGACAGACAACCTCATCACTTACCAGGCACCACATAGTCAAGAATTTTGCGTCGCCTCCATACTCTCTCTCTGCTGGCCGCATATCGGAGGAATTGAGAGGTGGATACACATACTGGCAATAGTAATAATATGAGCAGCCATAATAAAGGGAAATGATGGCGTGATACGCTTTACCGGTACCGCCTGCCATGATTTTGCCAGGGTCACGAGTGACGAGAGCTCGCACAGAGCTATCGCTAGCGGAAGATGGCGGCGGATTTCGCTGTGTACTTAGCTGTTTTTACGTTGGCTGTCAGGCAGGCCCAGATAGGTGGCATGGTGTGCAAATGTGGAGCTTTGATGCATGGTTAGTTGCGCAATCGTACTGATGACGCGGGTATTCCCCAAAGATGCTCCGAGTTTTATGACGACCTTATTTGGTTGTACCATGTATTTTGCATTAAAAAAGAATTATCCTCTAGTGATTGGTTGAAAGAGCTTCGTCAGAAAGTTGGCATATTAGACAGTCATATTAGCAAAATGACGTCACTTCAATATGACATTTAATTTGCGAATGTGCCGATTTTGCAAAATACTAGTAATGCATAATAGCGTCACAGCAATTCTAAAATTGTGCGCAGCTTTACACTCTGAAATATAACATTTTTCAACAAACAATTGTGACATCACAAAGCAATTCTGACATCTCGCGCACTGCGCCGTACTGTCACGCCACGCTGTGAAAAACAGAACAATCGTGACGCCACAAAGCAATTATGACAATGCGCACTCTGCTCGTACCGTTGTCACTCTGTGAAATGTATCAAATTCTAATAAAACAATTGTGACGTCATAAAAAGCAATTCTGACCTTGCGCATTGCTTCGCCGTTGCACCACTCTCGTAAAATGTCATACTGTAATTATTTTTTAATACTGATAGAGGAAAAAAGAGTAAAGAAAATGAGATTACATGAGGAATCGAACCCAAGACCTCTGGATTGCTAGCCAGGTGCTCTACCCACAGAGCTATAGAAAGCCCTATAGTTCAATAATTAGTCACAGACTCTTAAAGCAGAAATTTATAGAGAATCTAGAAATATGACAAGTTTGATATCTACGGAAAACTAAGAAGCTAGTTAACAAAACTGGATATCTTTTAGACGATGTAACTTTACCCCCAAACTGTTTTTGAGATTGAAAAAAACACACCCAATTTTCATTACCACGTATACGCGTAGCTCCGTTCGCTACAAGAAACATCGGATTTGAGCGACGTCACCAAATGTGTATGAGCTGATTTGCCGTACGGCTATATGAGACCCGCTCTGGCAAAACCCGAAACTTCTCGGCAAATGTGATTTCGCGCTGTATACAGCCCGAAAAGGTCAAAAAATGACCTCAAACCAGGAACCAAATTGACATTTTGATATCACGGGCGTTGTAGGGGAAATTTTCTAGTTTCTGATTGATATCAACAACATTTCGAAATACAATAACCTACAAAATGTGGAATTTTGAAGAGAAAAGTGGGATGTCAATCTCAAAAGTTGGCCAAAATCTTACGTCTAAAGACCAAATCGCCTTCGCTTACGGCGAAAATGACTGTTCTTTTGGCGATCGTGTCATAGATATTCTGGTTGAACCCTGACACATTTGGTACCTACAGAAAGCTCTACCTCTGCTTATTCCAAATATGGTCATGGCATGATGTCATGCTACTCACTTTCATCATTCATAAATTCGTCTGAAACATGCGTAAGTTTATGCAAGTCGTCTCCCAGACGCGTAGCCTTGTTACCAAGACACTTGATCGAAATATGTGTTCACGATTGGTCAACTGCGCCGAGGACCCCCTTGTTTACAAGCAACCTACGTGTTCATGCAACACGTGTATCGTGACTGCTGCTCAGCACGGAAATGTTGCAGTTTCCCGCTTTGTTAGACTGCTTTTTTAGCAAGTTGAGGTAAAAATTATAGAATTTAAACCAACACACAAGAGAAAAAGAAGGTCACATTTATCTAACAAACCTTCATCACTAACCATTTCGAAGAAGAATCAAGCTGAAATCACGGCATCAAGGAATACCTCTTCACTGCCGATTCTGCTGGTACTGTTGTGCGTACACCAGATCACGGCGATCGCGAATCTTGAGCTGATTACGGTAGGCTTTGTGCTTTTCAAACGTCGTATTTCCGTAAATTTATGGGTGTAAAAATGATTTCCAATTGATGACAGCTCTTTGACTTAGTTATCTGGTATGTAAGATTACCTCAGCTTTACGCAATTCCCCCACAATGATCGATTTGTTGTGTCAATATTAACAGCAAATTGTGGCTGTACGAAGGAACAGCTGATCACGGCGATCGTGAATCTTGAGCTGACGATAGGTGTTTGTAAAACTTTGTTTTTTCCGTAAATTTATGGGTGTAAAAAAGGATTCCAATGAACACAAACAAACAAACAATTTCACGACGTGAATATATAGTTTTGGCGGACGATTTATTCTAGATTGACAACAAATTACACACCCGGGCCAATTTCCTGAAAAGTGAACACAGTTTGCCCATAGATACGTATATAAATCCCACTGGGTTGCATACACATTTGGTGACGTCGCAGATGTGGCACTTTTCGTAGCCGTATCGAAATTTTTCCAGTGCTCAAATTAGGTAAAAATAAAGATCCTTATATTCAAAGCAGAGACAACTTTATTGCATGATTTATGTCAGAAATCAATCAAAATAACATTAAATGATGGAAAACAGTCAATTCATATGATATTAGCCTATTTCCTGTGAATTTCTTCTTTAATCGATACTCGAATGGTCAGATGCTATACAGATAGAGACAGAGTGTATGTGTGTGAGACACACTCGCACACTTGAGGCTGACATAAACCCGAAGGAAAATTCAACTTGGGGATAAATGCGTGGGATCGCCGAAGTGATGCAGCTTATAATTGGAGTTTGTAACAAAAGCAAGCAGAAGGAAACTGACCAGAAACTAATGTAATTTATTTGTGGAAAATGAGCAAAGATTTTTTTTTAAACAAATATCACAAAGCAGTTCTGACATCAGGCGTTGCTACATGCTTCTTGTGGTCAATCAGGAAGGTGATCTCAGGTCCCCGGGTCAATGTAGGATCCCTTCACAACATCGCATCCACCATACGACTTCTCGCTTTGCATTCTCCCCCTTTCTCCTTCTTTTGTTTAAATTTTTGATCTGAAGTATAAAACAAATATCCTTTGCCTAATTTCGAGTTTCTTGTTAAAAGTATAGGCCTCGTGTCTTCAAAGGAACTGTTCATTTCGGGGCTGCGCTTCTCAGTGAATTGTTTTTGGAGACCCATCTGCCCATAGTTCAACAAGAAACTCAAGTTAAGGCAAAGTATATTGGTAATGGTATACTAGGTCTTTATTTCAGTCATAAACAACCAATGTAGCTGTACCTGATTTCTTTGACAGATCTCATAAGATTATTCTTGATATTCATGCTTTTGTGTATTGTCTTCCTTCCGTTCTACTGTTAGCATGGGATTTCCCTGTCAATTTCAGAATCTTGCCAATCAACTTCGTGAAATGGTCATTCAAATTCAAAGATAGCATACGTTTCGTATGTATCGGTCATGGAATTTTGTTTTAAAGCACGCGATTTCGTTTCTTACGCGATCAAAGGTGTAAACAGGAAACTAATTTCGTTTCTGAGCTATCAAAAATGTTAAAGGGATCCTATAGTTTTGGTTGAGACTTAATTTCATGTCCCAACATTTGAAGAGCTTGCTTCCAAAAGGCGCTAAATTCATCAATTTTCAATGGATTCAGCGCCTTTTGGAAGCAAGCTCCTCATCTTTAGGTGAGATAATGAGAAACCTATAATGAAATGTGAAAGAGCTTGTAATTTCAAGAGGAATTCGACGTTCATTAATTTTGATGAAAATTGGTTTTGAAATGGCTATGATATCCAAAACAGAGCGATCCTAATGAAAGGTGGGACCAACCTTTTATTACAATCGTTTTGTTTTACAGTGTTTTTGGATGTCTCAGCCATTCCAAAACTGATTTTCATCAAAATAAAGTTTGAATTCCTCTTAGAATGGTATATGCTCAATACTACATTTCATAAGTGGCCGGTGAAGGTCATAAGTGAAGGGGACGGTGCGCGCTCCCTGTAATTTTTGTTCTAATTTTCTTGAATAAAAGTAGGCCTATGCATGAAATCGCACGATGACCAAGATAAAACCCGAAAGTGGCATAAGCTGATTAAAACGCGGAAGTTGAAATAAAAGCTGCTTTGCGCCCCTCCCCCCACCCCCTTTTACGGAATTCCTGAATCCGCCCCTGGTTAATGCAGGATTTCCCAGTCATTTCAAACTTTCCCCAATCAATTTAGCGTTTCGAGCAATCAATTTCGTCCGAAAATGCGATCACGATGAAAAGAAACATATCAGTGTTCAATTGCAAGTTCGTCTTCAGACGCTCAAGATTAACGATTATTTAGCAGTCAAATTTCAACTTGCGCCAATCAATTTAACCCTACATGCGACAGTAGTCAATTTAAGTCGTCCATGCCTAACATCTCCGTCCCTTCGATCGGTCATTCGAAAAGGGATGGTATAACAGGCCTATTGCTTTGGTTGAGATTGGGCTTCAAGTTCCCCTAACTTTTTGTGAGATAGTGAGAAACTTCTTATGAAATATGAAAGAGCATAATAATTCTAAGAGGAATTTAAAGCTTATTTGATGAAAATTTGTTTTGAAATGACCGAGATATACCAAACAACGTCATCCTTATAAAAAGTGGGACCCACATTGTATACTAGGATCGATTTATTTGTTTTATTTTGTTTTCGGATATCTCTGCCATTTCAAGACCGATTTTTCATAAATGCCTATATTTTGGCATCTCTTGAATCTATCGGCAGAGTGTGGAGAGATTTTCTATAACAACTTACGTCAACATCTTATACGAATAAAAAGTTCATAGACAGTAGTGATCCAGCAGAACCCTGTGCGTGAACATTGGTAACACTGAATAGAGAAGCAAATACCTGGCCGGTAACTAGATCGTGTTATTATTATGTCCAAATCCACCCTATCAGCTCGCTGCCCATTGCACTTTACATCATGCATAATTATAAGCCTCTCGTTTGTGGGAGTGTCGTTCTCCAAGATCCCATACATTGTATTGGGCCTAATCTCTGGTAGATATCTGTTGACTTTTTGAATTAAGCAGTGCTAAGAGGACTTAATGCAGGAAGGGGATAAACATGTTTTCCTCTGGTAAGCTGTTCAGTGTAAAGATTGAGCTTATATATTTCACATCAGCTATTTTATATATATATACATTTTTTTCCTTCAGATCATAAAGACCAGCCTTATCTCGGGTAATAATGTCGCTTACCGAACACCACGAAGTCAGATAGCAAGCTTTGTACGTCACACCACCGAACCAAGGAAGCAGGCGGATCAGTTGGGGCTGCACCAACCCCACTCGGATGAGCAACGGCGCCACATGAAGGTAATCGTAGCTCAGCGTACAGGTGTAGTAGCAGAGGATTGTCGCGTGCCACGGGATACAGAAAGGGGTGCGAACGTCCTCCCCGGGGCCACCACCACCAGGGAGAACACCCATTTTCAAAACAAACGACAGGAGACGTTCAGAGGCCCAGATCTTCAGATCTTCGGATCTTCGAGAGATAATCAAACAGAAATCACACAACACATGATAGAAACTATTGCAATTCAAATAAGCATTCAATCAGAATCTCGGGTTCCATAATAAGGAGAACACACCTTTGGATGACTCGGAACCAAAGAGGGGAGGGGACGAAGCGTGACGGGGGGTGGTTGCATATCTCGCAGCACCAAACACAATAAAGTCATGCATTCTTGGCTATAAAGAATGCTAGTATTGTAGTAGGTATCATTATTAGTTTTTTTTTTCCTGCTTAGGTCTATCTAAATCACTTATAAAGAAGAATTCTAAAACAGTTCACAATGTATCAAAACATGTGTAGCGCCCCCCCCCCCCCCCCCACACACACACACACAATCACGACAATATTCCAATTGATATTCAAATCCTCACTTTACCTGTGCTGGTTCGGTTTCTGGTGTACAGGCTCAGACCTAGGATCGAGATGTGTGATATACCTCCCTGCTCAGACATATGGTTCCGGTATACTGTTGACTTAAAGATACTTCCCTCTAACGATTTGGAGTCAGGGTTTGAACTTGTTATTCATGGTCAGGAGAGACAACAATTAGAAAAAAAAAGAATGGGGGTCGCAACTTGGAAGGTCAAAACCTTGACTGGGTCAACTTAAAGTGCCGTTTCATTTCACATTCAGGTTGACTTGAAAATGACATTAAAGCGACATTACACAATGAGAGCATATAGTCGTGCCGTTTCGTGGTTGTACCATCAAGTCAATTTTGATATACCTTCCCAAATGTTCGTAACATGAATATTAAGAAATTGTTTTGGGGAGAGGTAAAAATTTCAGGAACTACTACGCCTCCCCATATGATATGTAGTAATCTTGGGTCATTATACACACAGCAGTCATGAGAGTGATTTGTAACATAACGATTTCATATTTACGTTTTGATTTCATTTTCTCAAAATAGATTTATTAAGATTTAGGGTAGGCCAGTAGGAAAATGATATTGAGGTAATGACATCACAATCTTATTCAATTCAAATTTGTGGTTGTCTTGCGAAAAAGCGTGAAAGTCAAAGGATCATTCTGTTTTATCAATATCTATTATTGTTATCTTTACTATCATCAGTGTTATTAATATTGTTATCAGCATAATCACATCATTGCTATCATTGTCATTATTATTATTCGTCGCTATATTAAACAGATTGAACATGGGGCCATGCAGAGTTGGACTTTAATACACTCGGAAACACTGTACGGTCCATCACAATGTCTGTTTATTCACTTGTCACTATGTCCACAAGAAATCGCGCGCATATCACCCTGGCTTCACTATTCAGTTGCCCGAGTCTGTACTGATAATCCTTTGTAGCTACTATTTTTTTAAAACAATGACATGAGTTCGTTTGTTGACATTGCTCTACAATGCAATTCAATTCACGAAACCACAACAGCACTAAACCATATTTTTCATGACTGTGCATGCATGCAATGCAAAAAAAAAAAAAAAAATCGAGACGCAAATGTTTATTCCTTTGATTCGATGATTATTCATTAAATGTGAAATTCAAGCCCAGGATTCATGTTGGTGTTTTCTTTTCTTCTTTAGATGTAGAGTACAGGACATGATGCCTTATACGGAACAGACAAGAATGTATCAATAACAACAAAAAATCGTAAACAGACATGAAGTAGGCCTATAACATGAACAATACTTACATAAATGAGCATAACTCTTTGATTCGAAGATCTTATTTTGCATTAATTTACCTTCCTTAGCATTTATCTATCAAATACCTTGATGGATTCCTCTCGCAAGTTCGTTCGTCCATTCAATACTTTATACAGCGTTAATCTCTTCCAAAATATTGATTTCCCAACAAACAGCACTTTCATTGTGATCTTAACAAATATGTAAATACACATAAACTTAAGTTTCACGTGATTAAAAAACGTTTTCTCGAAAACCTCTTCCACCTTAAGGATGATAATATACTGTTATGCCCAGAGTTAGGCAAAAATGTATCATCATTCAACATGCACATTTCCCCGGGTCTAGCGATGGTTTGAGCGGACCAGACAGGGGAGGCCAAGTGGATTATTCACTGTCTGGCCAGCCCATTGCTGGATCTTGGGAATGGGCATGTTGATAGACTTATTGCTTTATGGTCAGTATGCATGAATGTTGCTGACCAGCCCAAAATTAGTGAGAAATTGGGAGTCGGCGAATATTGCGGGCAAGAGAGGAGGATATTGGAGGCGAGTGACTGAGAGGGGAGAGTCCGAGTTTTACTGTCTTGAAGTGAACACCTGAATAAATGTCGTTTCCGCATCTGAAGCAATGAAATGTCTAAGTGACTATGATTCCTGTCTCAATATCCGAAGGATACAACACTGGTGGCAGCGGTGACGAACCACTCCAGATTTTGATTTTGGTTCGCTTTTCTGCAATTTTGATTTCAAAATGCCAAATTCTCGTAAAGGGAAACATCAGGCAGGTGCCCACATGGACGCATCCTATGTCAGCGAGGGCGAGGTTGAAGCTCTGAAGGAGGAAATCAGGCAATTGAAAGAGAGTCAGAAGAGGGTCCCTCCAATTACTGGGAATGTCCCCCTCCCTCATCAAGCACCATACGATGGGACAGCACCCTTCTGTGCATTTAAAAATCAATTTGAAGGATTGGCTACATGCAGTGGATGGAGCGAGGAGGAGAGGAGATTGTGGTTGCTGGCCGCTCTGCAAGGGGAGGCAGCTGCCTATATTTTCCAGCTACCGGACTTCGCCGATTTGTCATTCGGTCAGCTACTCGGAAACCTCGAACGGCGGTTTGGGGATCGCAGAAAAGCAAACACTTACCTCGCCCAGCTCGAGTCCAGGAAACTTGCACGAACAGAGGACATCGCGGACTATGTGGCGGACATAAGAACTTTAACAACTAAGGGGTACCCAACGGCCGATGCGACGACGAGGGAGGTCATCGCCATCCGCCATTTTGTCAGGGGTCTCGGCGACCAACAGTTAGCAATGACCGTTGGTATGAAAGAACCGGCAACGCTGGAGGAAGCCCGGGACTTGGTGGAAACATACCTCAGTTTGAAGGAGGAAAACGGCTCTCCTCGGGTGAGACAGGTGTCGTCAACGACTGTAGATGATGTCGTGACAGAATCACGGCTCAAGGAATTTGAAGATAAGATGACATCGTCATTAAGCCAGCAGCTCGACGTAATGGCAAATCGATTACAACATAGTTTGCAACTCGCTCCTCAGCCAGCCTGGTGGGGGTATGGAGGATACGGACGAGGTCGTGGGCGTGGCCGTGCCCGTGGTCGTGGTCGTGGTCGTGGCTACGGACGAGGCGATGGCCCACGTAGATGCTACAACTGCGGTGAGGCGGGACATTTCTGGCGCGAATGTCCAAATGAGCAGCCCAATTCTCATCAGCAAACAGCTTCCCAGCAGGAAAACTAACTGGGACCGGGTCATCCGGCCAGACGCCGGTCCATATTCATGTGCGTCACAACAATGGTGACAATGGAATATCAGTGTTCATTCCTGGAAAAGTGGAAGGAGTTGAGGCTAAGTTGCTGGTAGACTCAGGGGCTGCGGTTACCCTAGTGTCATCCAAAATGCTAAATAAAATACCTCACAGAAATAATTTAACACGAAATCAGTGCGATAACATTGTCCTCAAAACTGCCGATAATGGGGAACTTAATACTGACGGCCTGATTTCATTCGAATTTGAAATAAACGGATCAATCTATACGTGGAACGCATTTGTGGCACCAATCACAGATGATGTATTGATCGGATATGACTTTTTGTACCATTTCAATTGCGTTTTGGAAGCAAGGAGGGGCCTGACGATCGATGGACGCTTTGTTGAGTGCGAATTTGTGGGAGAAATTCCACCCATTTCTCGGGTGAAATTGATGCATGACACAACTGTCCCAGCTCGCTCCGAAATAATTGCAAAGGGTCAAATTGAGGGTTGTCATTACATCGGAGATGACTTTATAGTGGAGCCCCTCCCAAACGGAATGAGAAATGAATCGCTTTTGGTCGGTGCTGTAGCAGTACAAAGCGCTCAAGCCCCTGCTGGCCTACCTGTACGAATATTGAACACATCATCTGAGGAAATAACATTACGTGCAAACACAGTTGTTGGAACCGCGCAGGAGATAATGGAAATCACACTGGTTGACGAAAAGGAGAATAACTGTAACCCTGGAACATGTCGTGCCTCAACATGTAGAAGGGTATGTAATACACATGTTCATGGAAATTCAAGTACTCCTTCCACTGATGAGCAAAATGTCACTGCAGAGGAAATGCACCCTATGTTACATGAACTATATGAAAGGAGCAGCAAAGGACTTAACGAGGATCAAAGCAAACAACTATGCAACCTACTCGTTAAACATCAAGCTAATTTTGCATACTCATCGTCCGAGTTAGGCCGTACATCTGTGCTGCAGCATGAAATAAGAACGGAACAGGCAAAACCGATCCGACAACCCGCCCGACGTCCACCCCGCTCATTCGAGGGAGAGGAGGAGAAGATTCTGGAGGAACAGTTAAGAGCTGGGATTATCCGACCATCTTCATCTCCATGGGCTTCCCCCCTTGTATATGTGAAAAAGAAGGATGGAACGATACGCCCATGTGTCGATTATCGCAAATTGAATGCTGTTACCCATTTCGATAGTTTTCCCCTCCCCCGAATCGACGACTGCTTAGACTGTTTGGGTGATTGCAGTTATTTTTCGACCTTGGACTTGCAGTCGGGCTATTGGCAGGTGGAGGTCAAAGAGAGTGATCGCGAGAAGACGGCATTCCGCACACGAAGTGGGCTTTATGAATATAACGTGATGCCATTTGGCCTGTCAAACGCCCCAAGTACATTTGAACGCTGCATGGAATTAGTATTCAAAGGGCTCCAATGGAAAACCGTACTAATTTACTTGGACGATGTCATAATTTTTAGCCGAACATTCGAGGAGCACATCTCGAGACTGGACGAAGTTTTCTTTCGTTTGAGTAAGGCCGGACTCAAACTGAAACCCAGTAAATGTGACTTACTTCAGCACGAGGTGCTTTATCTTGGACATGTCATTACAGCGGACGGTGTGAAAGCCAACCCAGAAAAGCTCGCAGCGGTAAATGAATGGGCAACCCCAACCAACGTGAAGGATGTAAGATCATTCATGGGGCTATGTTCATATTACAGACGATTCATTAAGGGGTTTTCCCGAATCGCACGTCCCCTTAACCGTCTCCTAGAATCGGGCGTGAAATTTGAATGGACCGACGAGTGCGAACATGCCTTTAATGAGCTTAAATGTGCCCTCATTAGCGACAATATCATGGCCTATCCCCTCGACACTGGGCTTTTCATTCTCGACACTGACGCGTCCAACTACGGTATTGGGGCAACACTGTCCCAAATGCAGTGGAATGAAACAACAAAATGCTTTGAAGAACGACCTATTTCATTTGCTAGCAAATCGCTCACAAAAACGCAGCGGCGTTATTGCGTCACCCGGCGAGAATTGCTCGCCGTTGTAACATTCGTCAACCAGTTTCGTCACTACCTGCTCGGTCGTGAATTTGTGATAAGAAGTGACCACAGCGCATTACGATGGATTATGTCGTTTCGTGAGCCAACACAACAAATGGCAAGGTGGCTGGAAATATTATCACAATTCAATTTCAAGTTGGAGCATAGGGCGGGAAGACGCCATTCAAATGCCGACGCACTGTCACGCGTGCCATGCAGCCCGGAGCAGTGCGACTACTATGACGGGGATGCCATCCTGAGCTCGCTGCCATGTAAGGGATGCTTGCGCTGCACGAAACAACACGCCGCATGGTCGAAGTTCATCGAATTGGAAGATGTAGCACCACTGCCAGCAAGGAGAATTCTGAGTTCGAATAGCCCAGATGAGTCGTCGGAATGCCCCAGTACACATCACGATGACAACGTGGCCACATCATCGGTATCACGCAATGACTGTGACGAAAAGTCTAATGCCCGGACTGATACACGCAAGCAATATATGCCAGACATTGGACTCGTGATTTGGTATGTGCTTATTCCCTTTCAAATACTATTTGCTACCATTGTTGGAGTATTTAATGGTGTTTGTAAAACAATAGGCCAGTCATTAAGGAGTATTGGATACACTACACAAGTCAGGCAGGTTACTACACGACGGCAATCCCGGAGAAGAGAAGATAATGTGAATGATAGTCATAGTGGTAGATCTGGCAAATCTGGTGAAAATACAGAACAGCATATTTTGAATACACTAGGCTCAACCTCGAATAATATTTCTTCTCTGCAGAGACAAGATAGGGACCTATGTACCATTGTTGCATGGTTATCAGAGTCGAGCACTAGGCCAGATAGGGAAAGAGTACATGATAAAAGCCCGACAGTACGGCATTACTGGCTGCTATGGGAACAGCTTGTCCTAATTGATGGCGTTTTGTATAAGAAGTGGGAAGAGAATTCTTCATGCTCCCACCTGACATTAGTCGTGCCAAAAGTACTGATAAAAACCATCCTGGAGGCAAACCATGATGCTGTACTGTCTGGTCACCTGGGCTTTAAGAAATCTCTGAGCCGCATACGCCAAAATTACTACTGGTATCAAATGAAAGACACGGTCAGGAATTATGTAAGGGCTTGCAGTGTTTGCGGGGCTCGCAAGAGACCACACAGATCCCCTCGTGCCCCCCTCAAAAATTACCAACAAGGTGCCCCACTTGATAGGATAGCTTTGGATATTCTTGGTCCCTTTCCTGAGTCTGACCAAGGCAACAAATACATACTGGTAATTGGGGATACATTTACAAAGTGGCTGGAAGCTTACGCAATCCCTGACCAATGTTCCAATACAGTTGCAAACAAATTGGTTCATGAATTTGTATCCCGATATGGAGCGCCACTTGAAATCCATACGGACCAGGGTAGATCATTTGAATCCTCATTATTTCAAGAGGTGTGTAAGATTCTTGAGGTCCACAAAACAAGAACTTCAAGTTACCATCCCCAGTCAAATGGCTTCATTGAAAGATTCAATCAAACATTAGTAAACATGATTTCTGCATATGTCAGTAAGCACCAACGTGACTGGGATGTCAATTTGAATTTGTTGACCGCTGCATATCGCAGCACTGTGCACGATACCACTGGGTTCTCGCCCAACTACCTTATGCTAGGTAGGGAAGTGAAAACTCCACTCGAAGTTAAATTAGGTCTGCGAGCTAACCCTACCTATCATAGCAGTGGTGAATATGCTGTAGAAATGCAAGAACAGCTTGATGAGGCATATCAGCTTGCCAGGGATCACATTGGAAAGACAGCAGAAAGACAAAAGAGGGACCATGATGTTCGAATGTCCCACAATACATTTCAAGTAGGGGATTTGGTGTATTGTCTTGATACAACAAGAAAGAAGGGTATCAGCCCAAAATTAAACCCTGAGAAGTGGCAAGGACCGTTTGTAGTGGTACGAAAATTGAATGATCTATTGTTTGAAATTCAGCAAAATAGATCAAGATCGAAGGTTATCCATCATGACAGGATTAAACCTTGTTTAAGTACAGATTTGCCTGATTGGGTTTCAAAATTACAAGACAAAGTTCTGTCAGGCAGACATACATCGTCCCGGTCGCGTGCGGTTCAAACTGATCTATAATTGCACTAGGTGTGCAGAGACTTGTAAATAAGGTTGTGGATGAAGGTACATCCAAAAGAAAAAAAAATAAGAATGTGTGTCCTTTTGAGTTATCGCTGTATATATGAATGACATGCCAAATGTTCGTACTATTATGAACCAGTATTAATGCGCATGCTTTCACATGAGTTCTTGGAGTATAGAGAAAGTATTTGACACAATGTTCATCTCATTGAGGGGGCTGTCTTTAATCGACAGTCAAGCATTTATTATTTTTTTTAGATGTTTTTTGTATGCGTGCCAAAAAAAAAATAATAATAATAACAATAATAAAGATGACAGTGGTCATCTCCATTGGTAGGGGACTTTTCACATTTTGAAATTTGATTCAAATCTCTAAGTTTAATATCACCGGCATAGTGTTATGTTTTGATATACTGTAGAAACTAAGAGGAAAATGTGCGCAGAAGTATTAGAAAAAAAAAAAAGAGAGAAACATGACGATACGGAATAAATATTGACACGAGGAAGATAGGCCTAAATGAAATTGAAAACCCTGGCCAGGTTGTCAATTCGAGAAATTCGGAAAAGTGTCAAGAATTGTGAAATTGTAGTGATGATGAAATTATGATGCACATTGTTGTCCTAATATGAATGGCGTTATTGAGGAATTGCCCTGCGGCTGCATAAAGTCGCCATAGCTGAAATTTTCAGGCAGCAATGCTTCAAATTATAACGGCGTACATATGGGAGTGAAGCTATACAGTATATCAAAGACATAACATGAGCAGGGCATGAAACTTGGATACTGCGAGTGTATAATACGTTGGGAATTAAGAGTTATTTGATTGAAGTGTTGCAAAATTTTAAACATGCATAATGAAAAAAAAAAGTATCCCATCTTTCAGCAAATATTATGGAAAAGGATGTAATTGCCCTGCGCCTTATAGAAACAGACGCCTAGCTGGATGTAATTCCAGGCCGCATTTATATTCCTAGGACATCAAAATTTGCTGGATGATGGCTTGACAAAAGAGAGAGAATGGCATTGAAACTCAAATATTTTTTTTTCTTTCGGTTTGATTCACGGTTAATTCTGTCACCGGTAAACAAGTTATCGAAAATAGTACATATTTGATTGTAGCTCTTTTGATTGTGCATAGGAGCAAATATCTAGGAATTCAAATGCAAGCACTAATTTGTAAATGTTCTTTTTATCTCTTTCTATCGAGCAATCTATCTATCCATCTATCTGTCTCTATATCTATTCATCTACCTTTCTCTCCACCTCTATGCCTACATCTGTTCTGCTGCTTTATCTTTCAGACCTCTATATCTCCTCTGTGATCATTCTCCTCAGTTCTCTTTCTTGGCGTCTCACGTGGCGATCTTTTCCTTCTCCTGTTACTTTACTTACACTTATCATTTTTAATGCATTGATATCGATATTATTTTGTACAACATGTGTATATATTCTAAAGCTTGACATGATTGTGTTCATTTTGTTTTAATAGGCACTGTTTCCTTCATTTGGCATTACTTAAAGATTTTGAGATTCATGATTGTTGACTCGCTTGGGTCATTTCTTCCCCTGCCACTATGAGCTTACCTGGGAATTGTGGGCGTGACCAATATTTTGGAGTACTGAACTCCACTTTCTGATTGGCTAGGTCTCCAACCATTCAGGGCGAAAAGAAAATGAATGCCTTGCAATTTTGTTATGATGTTGGACTATGGGTCTATAGTCTGGCTCTGGGGGAAGGGGACATAAATTTTCGCCCCCACCATGGAACTGCAGCTCCATGTGTATATGTCTGATCCTATTCTTCCTAACTCTGGCCCTTCTATTCATCTCTTCAAGCTCACTTGTATCCCACTCATTCTTTTACTGGGAACAGTGTCTGGGATAACTCTGACATAGTTTTATTCCAGGATGATTTGTGGGACATGCCTATCTTAAAAGTTACTCAATGCAAACTCATGAGTTCTCTTTGAGGGTGCGGTGGTGCTGTAAAGAATGCACTATGAGATTTGTCCTGACAGTTGCATTTCGCACTTCATCTCAAAAAAAAAAAAAAATATATATATATACCAATGGTTTTTCTTCCTTGGCTGTACATTTTTTTTTTCTCTCCTGTCTTTCTTACTATAGTCTCTCTAAAGTTGTCAGCCTTTGATAAATGCGCGTCTACATTGGTCACTACTTCATGATAATGTTATGCTTTGTTTTTTATTTTTTTTACTGTGACGTGTTATGCGGTATAGTTATGTTCAGTTACACTGTATGCTTGATAGATATTTCAGTAGTTGTGTTGATTTGCTTTCATTTCTAAGAACGTTTGAGTCAGTACCTGCTTACTCATGATTCTGAGTTAATTTGTTTTTGAACATGCTTTGTGTTGACCATAATGATATCTTTTCTGTATGATTTCTTATGACATTTTTCTGTTGGGTGTGTGGGTTTGAAAAGGATACTAGTATTTTGACTGAAAGTATCGAGTGTATCCATGCATGCGAGCTCCGACGAAGTTATAAGTAATGTTAACTGTTTGCAACTACACTCACATGGTCACGTGAATCTACCCACAACATGTGTCATGGAATTTGTTATGTTTTGATGTTCGATTAAATTTTGATCCCTCTGGGACACATGTTTAGATACTTAGGCTTACATTTCGCTTAGAGGATTTTAGTGCGTAGTTTCATAGTCTAGCTGCTGATTTGCCCAGGACCTTCCAGTTTCCTCTCAGCTATTTCTCGCTGTCTCTCACTTCCCTCGATCCCCTCTTTTTCTTTTTTCCCCCTCTCTCCCCCTCCCTCTAATCGCTTGTCCTTCCTTTTCTCACTCATCAACTCTCTTTGTCTTTTCGGTCTAGTGGTCCGTCTACCAGCTTCATGTAGCTGTACAAACGAGCATTTTGAATGAATGCTATAACTCATGTTTTGTTCACTCCATTTACACTAGCTCTTAACTGCCTTCACATCCAGGTGTGCATACTTCTTGTAATGTGATTAGCGAGTTGTCGGTTGAGTAATTGTTCTCTATTATTTTTTTTCTTTTTAACTTTGTTTTATGGTTTATATGTATTTGATTGATGTACAGTTTCCAACTCACGATCTCTCTTCCAATATTGCGGTCCTCTTTTTATTCTGTATTGCGGACAATACCTTTTTTTAAGGGGGGAATAGTGTTATGCCCAGAGTTAGGCAAAAATGTATCATCATTCAACATGCACATTTCCCCGGGTCTAGCGATGGTTTGAGCGGACCAGACAGGGGAGGCCAAGTGGATTATTCACTGTCTGGCCAGCCCATTGCTGGATCTTGGGAATGGGCATGTTGATAGACTTATTGCTTTATGGTCAGTATGCATGAATGTTGCTGACCAGCCCAAAATTAGTGAGAAATTGGGAGTCGGCGAATATTGCGGGCAAGAGAGGAGGATATTGGAGGCGAGTGACTGAGAGGGGAGAGTCCGAGTTTTACTGTCTTGAAGTGAACACCTGAATAAATGTCGTTTCCGCATCTGAAGCAATGAAATGTCTAAGTGACTATGATTCCTGTCTCAATATCCGAAGGATACAACAATACTACAAAATAATTTCTAACAAAATACTGTTCAATATCATCAGTACCGAACTATTGCCTTTCACATATTATAATTATGAGGGCATCAACCCTGACATTTGAAAGTCGTAATACATAGAAAGAACTGTGTTTCACAAAACCACTGAAGACGTGTATTTTGAACAACTGAACATGGTTGAGAAATACATTTCCTATAATCACTAATTATGGTTAAACATCAATTCTATAAGACAATCAATCGATCAATCAATCAATCGACTTTATTTCTCATTTCTATTAAATAAACAGGGAAAATTATATATAATGCATAAACCAGGGCTCGACACTAAAGGTGGCCCGGTGGCCCGGGGCCACCAAAAACGCATGTCGGGCCACCAAAATTTCAGAAATAAAGAATTTGGTGGCCTGATCGGGCCACCAAAAAAGGTCGGATGTTTGCCTTTGGGCCACCAAAAATAGAAGTTAGTGTGGAGCCCTGCATAAACAGAACATATTCGTAACAACTTCAAAAACGTACATGTGATCACCAGTAACAACATAAATTCATCTTTAAGGTATATACATGTGCATAATACAAGGATTGGAATGAAAATGGAGGGTCCCACTAAAAAGCAAAGCTTGTAGGGTATGAGACCCTCAGAAAATACTTAAAAAACCAAGAATGACTTAATGAAACTAAAAGTAAAAGTAGAGATGAGCAACGCGCAATTTTGTAGATAATTTGAATAACTGCTCGGACGTACGCCACCCCCCCCCCCTTAATTTCGAAAACGTCGACAATGCTTTTATATATGATTGTAATTATAAGCAATCAATTTTGCGCAGTGTAGAGCAAAATGTTTTCATACTGTCTATCTCAACCTAAGGGGGATGGAGGCTTTGATGTCAATAATATGGTCATCCCAATTTTGTCCAGGTGAAAAAAATGATTTATCATTTCTAAAATACTGACGTCGTGAGTGTCAATTTCCATTTTATACGCTTTCGCCATCACCTACGGTTAAATACTTTTCCTCAACAAATTTGAGAAGCACAAACCCCATACGGTATGTTTGTTTGTGTGTATGTTGTTTGGCACCCCTTCCGGCCTCGAAACCTTTTGGGATAGTTGGATGACCGCTGCCGCAGATAAGAATCGGGTTAGTGTACTAAGCACAAACATCGTAGTTGTAGAATTTACTCAATTGCAGGAACGACATGAGATATTCATGTAATAAAGTCACGAGCAGACACTTTGCTTGTTTGTTTGTTTGTTTTTCGTTTAGAAATGACAGAGCATAGTATTATAATTGGCCATTCTAAAAGATAGCTAAACCATTTCTTTGTACATAATCTCTACATTGCTGATGGGGACATGGAAGGGGGTGCACGAGAGAATCGCGGGGGGGGGGGATGACTGCATGCAGCCCCATGTACACACCATTGGCTCAGGGGAAAAATGTGGAAAAACTTAAGAAAGAAAGCCATGACTTCCCGAAAACCCATGACCACCCCTCATCCCCCCACCGCCCGGGGGAGGGGAGGTAGGGGGGGGGGGGAATTCGAAGCATATACCCTTTGATTCGCGCAGCAGCCAATTAGTAAATTATCAGGAGCAATGCCCCACCCCCACCCCATCCCCCCTCCCGTACGGAGCTTCCAATCCCCGGTAAAACGCTCTGCGGCCTTTTGATTGTCATTATAATATTTTATATCATAGGGCCTATTCGTTCTTCAGTGTCATCATCATCATCATCATCTGACATCATCATCTGACATCATCATCATCATCATCATCATCATCATCATCTCAGTGAACAGCAGTAATACCACGTCATCTAGAATAAGTAGATCTTAATATAATTGTACTGACTACTGACGTTGATATCAAGAATAGAAAAAGAACGGGATAACAACGATCGCACAGTAATGGTCCAGTGTAAAGGTGGTGATACAGGTATAACACGTACAGTAAATAACACTTTAATACAAGGTGTAAACAAAGCCTTGAATGTGGCACGTTTACCTTACCATTTATAATGATGGCAAACCAATTCGAGATGAAACTGCAATCAAACGATGTCAGAAATTAATGCCCTCGATCCATCAACACCCCCAGCTGCCATATCACCCGATCTGTGTGTTCTCACATATCATTCTCATAACGATATCAACCCAGGAAGTGCTGTGAAAAGTCTAGGCGATAGAGGGGGAGAGAGAGCGTGGCTCAACAGCGAAGCTGACATACCTACATAGAATCTCTCCTATTGACAGACGCTTAGAATAGTGACAAGGCAAGCGACTTAAGTTGCCCTCTGGAGTTGATATTCGAATGCAGTGGATCTTTCTCCGCGATCTGAAAAACAAACAAACAAATACACACCCACAAACAAACAAACACTGTCTGGGTTTCGATGAATAGACTATATCCATGCACAAAAGACAAAGCAAAATGACATCACACCCTGATGCCTTTACCGTTAATATGATTTTCCGTACACGTGATAGGGATTATTCCATCAAGCAGGACTTCAGCATGCCGTAAAAAGCCTTTGATACTCACGGTCTTTCGCAGACGAGCCGTACATCTTCCCTGAAGGAAAGTACCTGTGCGCGTGTATTAAAGTGCTACTGTCATTTCCCTACGTTGTGTGAGTGTGCGTACGTACAGAAGGAGAGGAAGAGAGCGAGAGTGGGTGGGGCGTTTAAAGAGGCCAGGTATATTCACAACCCCGTCACAACACAAAGAGCTAGCGTATAGTTTCGGGTCAGATTCATTATAAATACAGTCATTTAGACCATGGCACAGGTCACACCGTATACCATCCTCGTCACGTTCGTAACACTACGATGTCTACGGCGTTGTATGCACAGTAGGTCAATTTATTATGATAATCAGACGTTGCAAAATCGACAGAAAGCATTGGCGTACAATTCACAGTAATTCTTGCGTGAAATTCAACTTCCTTGATGATACAGATACATGTATTCACATTGTGTGGCTGGTGAGTCACACTAAGTATACCGACATGTTGTTTTTAAAGAAGGAAAATATAACCGCCTGAAAGTATAGCTTCAGAAATGAGTCAATCAATCTGCTGAACTACAAACATTTTTATACCGGTGAAAACTCCCGTGAAAACTGTTACCGTCTTAATCTAATATGGTTTCCGTATAGGAATTCTACACATCACTGGCTGAATGAATACTGCATCGCTACACTTGCTTTCAGCACACTGGACATAGGATTCTAGCTCCGATTTACCACCTCCCCCTCCCCCAACAATGTGATCGACAATCACAATGCTATTATACGACTATTGTAAATGTAAACCTTGGAAATACTTAAATTGAACAGGTTTGTATTAACCCTCACACCCCCCCCCCATTGTTCTACGCCGTCAGACCTGCAGAGGGTTACAAGAGTTCAATCGATCACGACGGAATTGCTGCATAGTCAGAAGAATTTCCATTTCAGTATGATAATATTAGAGAGAGGGGTATAAAGGGGAGAAAGGGAGAGAGAGATAAAGTATATTCGCCAGTAGTAGGTATAATAAAGCAATCAATAATTCGTTATATCTAACGATAAAATGCATACTCTTCCAATCTACTCAAAAGAGGTATGATTAAAATCATTCCACAGAATTGACTAACGGCGTATTCAGAGGTTTGTTCAAAATTAAATGTAACAGCTGAAAGAATCACAATGACGTAAACGTTTTCGTCTAATAGTCATTGGTCAAGGAGATAACATTATAATAGGTGTTTCAAAACAAAGGTAATATCTAAGCCGAGAGGTTTCGTACTCTCTAAAAAAATCGAGTGAAAATATTCACTCTTAAAGGAGTGAATAAAAAAAAGAGTGAATTTAGAGTGAAATTGGAGTGAATTTTGAGTGAAAATGTTCATTTTCACTCATTTTGGAGTGACCTCAAGGATCACTCGAAGATTTTGGAGTGATCCCTGAGGTCACTCTAAAACGAGTGAAAATGAACATTTGCACTCAAAATTCACTGCAATTTCACTCTAAATTCACTCTTTTTTGTATTCACTCGCTTTTTTTTTTAGAGAGTAGACTATAGTTTCCTACGTGAGACCCTCCTTTACAGGTTTTGCTGTCCTCCATCATAATACAAAACGTCAGTCCCCCCCCCCCCCTCCCCCGTGCTGAAGAGAAGTCACAGTATACATTATGTAATGAGCAACTAGCTTTCCTTTTTACCTCTGTACAATATGACTGGAGTAATGTGATCAAATGTAGCAGCCAAGCACAAGATGAGCACGTCAGTGGAGGTATGTAAGGGACAGTAATACCCACCTTGACAAACCTTTATTTGCATTCGTTTATTTTTTCATTTCCGACAGAAACACACAGGAATAGAATAAACACATTAACATGACACCGTAAAATAAACGATATTTACACTGTTGCAAAACATTTTAAGTAAGCAGGGTCGGCGGAAGCGGGGGTGGGGGGCTCTCGGCCACTCCCCACTTTTTTTTTTCACCATAATACATAAGGTGTCACCCACTTTACCCCCCCCCCCCCCCCATTTTTTTTTAACCCCGGAAGTGCGTAAGTGGCACTAGAAAGGCTTTGATTTCGGCTGACTTTTTTTGTTTTGTTTTGTTGTTGTTGTTGTTGTTTTTTGTGGTTTTTTTTTTGCTTGTCAGCTGAAGAAACCCCGAAGTCGCACCCTCAAGAAGTTGCGCTGAAGACTTTTTGTTTTTGCTGCTTGTTAGCTGATGGAACCCAGAAATGGCACCAGAAGTCTGAAGTGCCCCCCCCCCCCATCACGCACACACACACACACACACACACACACACACACACACACACACACACACACACACTGTTGAAAACGTGGCGCCGGCCATGGTATAAGTATGAAAGTGTTGGAGCAAATACTTGATGCTAAAAGAATATGAAACTATGATGTTCCGGTTCTTTCGCAGGCATTAATAAAGAATCAGCAAAATTTTACGATTATTGAAACCCGTCTTCTTTGTCATGTTTGCGAGAATGGTGAGTATTAATAATATCATCAATCAGGTACTTGGCGTGTCCATACCATATTTCTTGCGACAATTCGAGCGTCGTAACCATAGTAACGCTTGTACTCTCTTGATCCATTAACGGCGAATAGATGTGTTTCGCAGAGAAAAATGCGTAGAATACAAAGATTATGAATTGATGACATTGCATGGAAACGTAAATAATTGATGATGATGATGACGATGATGATTATTATTGTTATTACTATTATCATTATTATCATTATTCCAAAGACAGGAAAGAGGTACATTTTCTATTTATCCTGTTTTGCTAATGCAAAATCCCTTCTTTGTCTCCTTCTTCGCTTGTAAAACATAAAGCTGAATGTAACAAAAAGATACTTATGATCATGTTCTTCTTTCTAATAAAAACTAATGATTATACCGTATGTCCCAACCCCCCCCCCCCCCCAAAAAAAAAAAATACAACGGGACCCTCCGCAATGATATCTTTAAAAATAGTGAATCAATCGAAATACAAATTCAGGTTATGAAACTATAACTCATTGCCCACATCTTACAGAAAACCTCATTCGATTTGCGTCAGTGGTCAAAGAGAAATGAGGAATTTTGCAGAGGATGTCAAGAATCTCTTCCCTCCAAGTTCCGTCTATTGTATTCACACACAAAAGCATCGAAGTGCTAAACTTAGAAGAATCAGACTCATGACATGCTTTACAACTTTTCACATTTCTCTGTGACCGCTTAACCAAATTGAATGGGGTTTTCTGCAAAATAGAGCTAAGATGATATACTTTAAGACCCTGAAGTAGCATTTAGACAGTTTAATCATATTGGGCGTTATCAATGCGAAATTTGATTGTAATTTTTTTTTTTTTTTTTTTTTTTTGGGGGGGGGGGGACATACTGTACAGATTACTAACGTCATTAGCCATACACTTTGCTCTCTGTTGTCTTGAAATGGAGCCTATATAGAGGGCGCTTTATTTTACTAGTTTTAATTATCACTGATCAGATCGGACACCTAAAACAATTCTTGGTGAGACATGTGCTCAAATCGTGTTAATATCTAGGTTGACCTTTTTTAACCTCAGTCCAGAGTTCAGAATATGATGGGGGGGGGGGGGGAGGGGGTTGCCCCAACTCTTTTTAGAAATGCTACCATTTCCATGTTGTCACACTTAAAATGTGCATTTTATTTTTTTTATACACGTAAACCTAAACGAATTGAGTCACCAAATTGCACTCCATTTTGTCAGAGGAATTCACTTTAATCAACCACAGCTTAGATTTACCAAGCCGCTATTGCTAGTTTTTCATGTTGTTGTTGTTTTTTTTAGTACTGTTATTTTGTTAGGACATATTAAAGGAATTGGGGATGGTCCATTTTGTTTACAGGTGCGAAACAAACTACCAGCGTCAGCCGAGTGGAAATGCTTTTATGCATTGTGTGTGTGCGTGTGCGTGGGGGGGGGGGGTAAGTTGGCATGGATTAGTTATTCTTTATTTCTTGGATTTTTTTCTCATTCTTTATTTATCTATTCATTCATTCATGTACTATAGCATTTATTTTTGGGTTTGTGATGAAACAGGTGCGCTATGTGTATTTCAATGGAACACACTTCAGGCACTTCTATAGAGAAATATTTTCTTTTCTCCCTCCTTCCCCCCCCCCCCTCTCTCTCTCTCTCTCTCTCTCTCTCTCTCAAAGGAAAGGGAGGACGGAAAGGGAGGCAAGACATTTCAGTGGAGTTTGATTTGGGAGGATAAAATGACTTACCTAAATATTGGGGCACGACTGCATGCAGCCAGGGAACTCGAACCACAGACCTTCTTGATTGGTAGTCCGTGGTCTTACGCCACTGGACCTCAAGAGTCTGTGGTGTATAATCACCAGTGATCATTGACTGCTCAAAGGTCACATAGAAAGCGAAAACAATAACAAGAACAGTCAAACAATATCTGAAAAACGAGATATTTCGACTTCGATTTATCTCTCCGTGATTGCTATGTTCGCAAGGTATGTTCAACAATGGATTGGGTCTCTTTGCTACCTTTCAAAACACGATTACAGCGTAGGAGTAAATATTGATTCACAAACCTTATTGATGTTTGTAAGGACCGGAACGGTGAACTGCATTCCTTCTTTGTTTCTTTTTTCGGGGGGGGGGGGGGATGGGTGCACCCGATCGCATTTTTTTCCCACTCGAAATGAGGAAGTGAAGTTTGAAAAATTATACCAGGTATGGAACACAGAGACATTTGTACACCGGGGAGTGGCGAACGACTGGGGGACGATATTTTGCCACTACGAAATTGTCGCGGACGCGTGTACTTCGAGGTAAGTCGCCGAATTTCTAATCTATCTTACCGATATGATTTGGATGACCATGTTCAGTTAATCTATAGAATACTTGTATAGGCAGGTAATCTATTTGGATATTGTGTTTTACAAGAATATGCTTTTTCTTGATTTCAGAAGTATAGTTTAGACTGACATACCAATGGTTACAAATTTGCGAAATCACTGTATACTCCGGAGACAAAGAATGAATTGAACATAGTGATATAATTGTTACATCATTATTATCTACAAATACAACTATCGAGTTTATAAAACGAAATCAGGCCCAAGTCTACATACTGGTAATATGTTTGTGAGCCATAAAAGTTTTCACCTGCTTTTCCACCACACGATTCTTTATAAAATGCTTGCGCGCTCAAGATGGTTGAGATCGAACAGAAATAAGAACGATGTGCTGTTATAATGCAGCCTCCATCTTTATCACTGTTATCTTTTTAAGGTGGCGTCATTCGCAAAACATCGTAATCGTCTCTTTCCAATTATCAGAATTTGAAGATCATTCCAACCATTAAAGGGATCGTTTAGTTTTGGTTGAGACCTAATTTCAGGTCTCTAACATTTTTTGGTGAGGTAATGAGAAACTTCTTACTCTCTAAAAAAATCGAGTGAAAATTTTCACTCTAAAAAGAGTGAATACAAAAAAGAGTGAATTTCGAGTGAAATTGGAGTGAATTTTGAGTGAAAATGCTCATTTTCACTCATTTTGGAGTGACGTCAGGGATCACTCGAAGATTTTGGAGTGATCCCTGACGTCACTCCAAAATGAGTGAAAATGAGCATTTTCACTCACAATTCACTCCAATTTCACTCGAAATTCACTCTTTTTTGTATTCACTCTTTTTAGAGGGAAAATATTCACTCGATTTGTTTTAGAGAGTATGAAATATGAAAAAACATAAAATAATCTATGAGGATTTCAACGTTTATTAAATTTTGATGAAAATTGGTTTTGAAATGGCTGAGATATCCAAAAAAGAACAATTCTGATAAAGTGTGAGACCCACACTTTATTACGATCGCTTTGTTTTTCTTGTTTTTGGATGTTTCAGTCATTCCAAACACAATTTTCATCAAACAAACTTTGAATTCCTCTTAAAATGGTATGCTCTGTACTATTGTGTTTTCTTGGTATCTCGCAAAAAGTTAAAAGTCCAATTCTCATCTCCACCAATACTGTACCATCCCTTTAACCCCTTCATTGTCACATCAATTTCCTGTAGGTATAGTGTGTGAAATTTGACTTATTGGCACGGAAAGGGTTAAACAGGGGCATATCATTACAGCTATATTTCAATTTCAATTTATTTTCATATTTCTCGATGAAAAAAGTACATCCCATAACAAAATTAAATGAAATACATGATATCCAGCTGGAGACATACATAGAATATTGCAAATATATGAAACATAATAGTGGTCGATCTATGAAGTTTGGAATCTGTGAATGAATGCTAAAGAAATATGAAGGAACATATTTAAAAGCGAGCTTGTTGAGCGTAAGTCCCAATCAAAATCGAGTTCAAGATTGAGATGGGGAGCACGATTACAACAATGACCGAAACATACAGAAAACAAAATAAAAAAGTACAATTATACAGTTATATAGCAAATTCTTCTCTAATGCAGGTTTGGGGTCGGAAAAGCCACATACTGGAGGATAGGCGGATGAACCATTGTCGTTCTGGCAATAATAACAATATGACTCAATATATGATAACAACGATACTGTTTAGAAAGTATTAGAAATTTATGCATTGCGTGTATTAAGAAGGGAACACATGCACCTGTAAATCCAGAAAAAAAAAGACATTCAACAACCAGTTACAGTGCAGTGAGAATTAAAATACCAGCTGTTACCTCGCCCCATCTGTCAGCTATATACAAGGAGCGGCAGACAAACCTGGAATCAATCAAACCTGAGAAACAAGAGCTTATAATATTTGATCGATTGAAGCCTATTTAAAACAAGCAAGACGGAAAAAAGTCTTTGAATGCGTGTCCTGCACAGAAATAGGCCGCTAAAATGCTTCACTTCTTTAATCCTTCTTTAATTAAGTATAATGCACCCTGATTACTTATGTTGACATCTCTTTCCTTTCATTAATATTTTGCATATGCCAGCTAGTATGCTTTACTGATTATGTAGAAATGGAGAAAAGTTATTGAAACTTGAACTTTACGTTCAAAATAAATGGTGCGGAGTTATCATAATGTCGCCGTAGGATTGAACCCAATTGGTCAAAAATAGTTTCCCTTACGCAGCAAGGTCTGAAAATATATGTAACATAAGCACAGTCTCCCTTACTGCAATACTGAAGCTACTGGAAATCGTTAGAAGTCGAACATTTTCTTGCACACATCCTACCTCAAAACTGAATGCAATATTTAGCATTCCTATAACGAACAATGCCGAATTTGACAATTAACAAAGCGCACCAAAGATTCCAGCTCCTTTTCCACGTACTTTTCCGCTATTTGCAGATCTTGGAATCTTGTAATCATAACAGTGCACCGATTCAGTTGATCTGGCATTGTTGTAAATTGTACTACAAATTGTAAAATTTCAGTTGTTGATCTCGTTGCTCGTGGAAACCAGAGAGACTCAATTTAATTCAACTCAATTCAACTTTATTTTCATTTCCATTAAATAAACAGGAAAAATTATATACAATGCACTAACAGAACATATTTGTGTAGACTGCGTAGGAGTGCCTATAATGAGGCAAAACTAATGCTTAGGCCTACTGACTGGACTACAAGCACTGAAATACATCTAGTCGAAGCAGATCCATAACAGATAAGAGGCCTTCAGAGAAAAAAAAAATCTTATCAAAATGCATTGAACGCTTCGTCTGGTTTTCCTCATAACCCCCATGAAACAACAACAATAACAACAATGGCTTGTAAAATAAATATGACAACACTTGATATTTCATTCTTGTGACGTATGCATTTTCTCGTATTCATAATGACCGGATTCGTGACTATGAAAACTTCTGCCTATTTATACCAGGTTATGAGGACAGTGTTGCATATTTTATACAAGGTTACCACTTATTTGACTAATAAAGATATACAGGCACATAGGATCAAAATTGACATGCAGATATTCATTTGGAGTTTTGAAAGTCATCGAATGCATTTGGGGATCTCATGTCTACTCAAGGAATAGAATGATCTGGTTAAGGTAGTTTGATTCTCTTTTGGTGTAAATTTTCTCGTACTTATTAGTGACTAGATTTGTAACTGTGTAAGGTTGTGCCTGTCGTGCCAGAAACTGGTAAAGCGCTTTATTTCCCACCCTTCATTTGGTATTAAAGAAATCGAAATGTATGATACATCATGATATTTTGGATTCATTGAAGACTAGGGATTCCTTTGAGGAAGTTCAGATGACCATGTACCTCTTTTACATTATTTGCAAATAGGCGCGTGCAAATATGGGTAGCCAGTACTACTTTTGTGCGAGCATTTTTCTTATTCTTGCTCAGCCTGTATTTGTTACTTGCTTTGTGAATATTGACCCATTACGCCCTCCCTCAATACACTCACCTTTTGACTCTGGCAGGCCATAAAACCAACCCGGATCTTTCTCCCACTATTTACAAGCGATTTGTTAATGATAGTTATTCATGATTACGAAATGTCGAATATATGATAGGGTATCACGGTGCGATACGTTCAGTTATTAGGAATATATATGTGCTGTCATTCATCAAATATCTAAAGCAAATCTATCCATGACGAATTGTCCATCATGCATTACACCAGTTCGTTTTCACTCAAGTTTCATCACACAGTCGATGGCAGTGTCAATGCAGGTGGATAATATAAAAGTCATATGTGTAATGCCAATATCTATTAAATTTCAATGCAATTCAAATTATTCTATTTCCATACAAAGTAATGCAAGGTAATATACATAACGCTTTCATGAGTAAGGAATTTCAAATCACATAAATTTCAATAGTATATAATGCAATCATGGTAATTTGTCTTTATATTTCGATAAATGAACTAAGTAAGCGATTAAAATTATATTGTACATTTGTGTAACTGTATATGGAAAAGAGAAACCCACAAGAAAATCAAAGCTTGTAAATTTTGTGAATTACTAGTTGAAGATAAGGGCATCTCAAGATCAGCCAAGGACTCCATGTATGAAAATCTTAACATCATGACGTCAGAGAAAGGAAAGAGAAAAAAGATTATAACAAGGACAAGGACGAAAACAAGGACATACAGCATATGTCAAGGAAATACAGCATACTAGACACTCGTATTTGATATGGTATAATTTATAATGATGTCCTTTCCCACGATGTGTTGAGTGTTATTGTATCATCTTTGCAGATAAAGCCGGCGCCTGGGAACATCATCTCCCGATGGGGTCAGAGGGAACTTCAGTTGCAACAAGCACGTTGTCGATGCCAACAGGCCCCCAGTTGTTCGAGTTCAACGACTACACCCAGCGAATCATCATCGCGGTCGTTGTTGGTGTGGTATTCCTTCTCGGCACCTCGGGCAACGGTCTCGTCATCCTCGCCGTCCTGCTCTCCAGAAAGTTGCAATCGTCGACCAACTGGTTCGTCGTCAACCTCGCTTGCGCAGACCTGTTCACATGCCTCTGCTTGCCTTTCAACATAGTGGCCTTGCTGAGCCGCGACGGATGGCCACTTCCCGACTGGATATGCGCCGCAGCTTCGGCCGTGACTCTTACGTGCCTCGGCGCTAGCGTTATGACCCTGGCGTTAATTGCCTACAATCGATGGTATCTTCTCACGCAACCAGCGGCAAAGTTCCAGAAACTGTACACAAAGGGCAAGATAATTGTGATGGTGATCGCTGCATGGATGTACCCCTTTCTTCTCGTGATAGTTCCGCATTTTGCTGGGCTCGGAAAGCTTGGTTACTCTAATGAGTACAAAACATGCACGCAGGATACATCCTTGCCTACATCAGAGTTCTACAGCCTGCTAGCCGGTGTTATGGCCATCATACCCGTATTCCTCGCCGTGGTGATCATCTACGTAAGAATCTACCGCTTCGTCACGAAGCAGATGAAACACATGGCTACGTTGAGGGAGACTGGTCCCGCGAGTTCGGGGACGCGGTCGGCTGTTGCTGTGGAAATGAATTCCTCAGAAGTTACTTCAGACGATGCAAGTACGACGACGACAACCAAAGCACCCTCAAGTAAAAGTCTCGCCACACTGAATAGCGATCTCGACTCTTCTCAACTCAGCCTTCCTCCACCACCAGATGAAACTCTGAACGAGGCAGCTGTGGAACCGAGGCCAGATGATACCAACGGTCCTGATCAAAGCTCAAGGAGAAGTACTGAAGGGAATTCTAACCCTTCAAACTCCGCAGCAGCCGATCAGACGCCGCCACCCAAACAGGATAAGCGATCGTCAGTAGGAAATCCGAAGGCGTCAAGGAAACCAGCATCCTCTAAACTAGATCGTCACCATGTCCGTGTAACCAAGAGACTTGCAGTCGTTGTAGTTGCCTTCTTCATCTGCCTATTACCTTTCGGGGTTAGCGTCGCTGTTCCGCCGAGCGACCCAGGAATTCCCTGGACAGGTCTGCTTGTTTCGTTTAACAGCTGCATCAATCCCATGATATACGCAAGGACCATGCCCGATTTTCGAAAAGTGATGGGGTGCATCGTTCGCTGCTCCTGTGGGAGTATTCCTCAACCTGTAAGCTGCATAAGACGGCATTAGCATCGAACTTTAGTGCTAGAAACGTTCACTGTTCACGAAAGAGGGCAAGACGACGTCTGATATTTCTTACATATTTTTCGAGTCTTCTCGTGCGACATTGATAAATCTAGAAATGCCTACGTTTACATAATACTTGTCACACTCACATCGATTCAGAAGATAACTGATTTTATGCAGAGTATTAGATCAAGGTTATATCAACAGAAACAAAGAAATATTACTTTACAATACATCTTTGGTGAATGCAGTTTGTTTGGTGTTATGTACACGTGGTATTTACATGTACACATGTATAATAAGATCAGAGAATCTGGAACATGGTAAACATTTTATCATCATACATCGTGTATATTCCATATATATCACAGGCTGTAGTACACGTTATACCAATAAAACCTCTATCTTTGAAGTGAGATCAATGCATTTACGTCGTTAGAACGCGTCAACCTGAAAGAAATGTCACTCAATTGTAAATACAAAAATTGCATGAGACCTTTATGAAGGCTTTATATGATCAAGTTCTGGAACAGAACAATGCTATATATCTCTTGGTGTCTGGACTGGATGTTTTTCATTCCCTTTTAATTCAACTGCTATAGGAAAAGTAAATGGTTCATGTTGTGATAAATTATATCCTTAGCACATAATGTACATCAAACGCAGTGCCGTATTGATTATCTTCATACACGGTACTGATTTTCAAAAAGTAGGGACTATAATTAAATGCGCACAAGCACGCCCTCATTAATATGCACGAATGAAACTACGTAGACTTTGTCATCATCACAAACAAGGTAGAAAACTCATGATAACCTTTCTCATAGCAAAATATCTATTTAGAGATAGTTGGCTAGCAAGTCCACGGTTGCACGTCACGAGACCGACACCCACGAGTCATACAGCCCATGAGTTCGTCACTAAGCAAATAAGGCCCGTGAGTTCGACAGTAGGTAAAAGCATCTCACGAGTTCGACACATATGGAAAGGTTTTTGGCCAAAAGTCTACTAAAATAATTCTACAGCTGAGAGCGCACGCTGCCCGCACACACAGAACGCCAAGGTGCACGCTTTGAATTATTCATGAGCCTACACGGTCTGCCACACACGTCGTGCACACAGCAGTGATACGGACTGGTCCATTGTCGAATATGGGTAAAATGCTGCAGGAAACAACATAGGGGCAGTGATAAACATAGCATTATATGGGTTAAATCTACATTGACAACATGAATTACATGCTTTTCATGAAATTGTTTACATTATCTGCTTTTTAACTGACCACACACTCACACACACACACATATACGCACACACTCACTGAGGTATCAATCTTATATTGCTGACAGTCGCTTTCTGGTCATGTGCAGCAACTTCAGTAAATTAATAGCAAAACCAAAGTACACTCTAAAAGATGCACAAATAGAAACTGAAAGCTGATGTAGTGTAGATTCACAATCATGTTGGAATGTTGACCACTGCAAGTTCCACCGGCACTGCACTGCACTGTGCTTCATGCTCCACTCGCGGTTACCTGGGCACGTTCACCCCCATTACACAATGGTGCACTCTGCGTATATGTGCTTGCCGAGAAAGATATGATCATCGAACATCATCGAAGAAGAAAATTCCCGTTTTCTATATCTTCTCAGCAACATATAGAGTCATAACTGGTACAGTAGGTGGTCAGTTAATACAAGGGTTCACCGCTGACTTCAAGAAACTTAGAAATGAGAAATACATATCCAATTTACGTTATAACTCACGGTATATGAAATCATAACTCGTCCAAATGCAGCCACGAATAAACGGTGACGTCATGTTTCATATGATAATGAGCTTCTCTGAGTCGCTGATTGTGATTGGATTGAGGACGGGACCTTCTCAGTTTTTTGCCAATTCCGACAAGACCTACAATCCAATCACAATGAGTTTGACATATATGATAGAGAATTTTTTGGCGCGTAATATGGTAGAAGCCACAGCTTCATGTGCCATTCGGTTGCGGAGATACAGCCTTTCAAATAGGGAGGTATCACTGCATCACACGGCGAATACTTCAGGAAGTGTGTACAATCCTATGGGGCAGTTATTCTGAAGTGAACTCACAAAGCTGTTTTTGAGCAGCCAGTCCGACGTTATTAGAAGTCCATTTATCTTCTAATTTTAGTATTCTACAGAAAAATGTCCTAAGACTAGAAAACCGCTAGCCACAAGTCCACGGACATTACTTACTTTATGATATTTTTCCATTAATGACAGTAAGTCGGGTTTTGCTTGTGCGTCTCCATAGGTTATAACACAGGGTGCGCGCGCGCGTGTTCTGTGTGTATTAAAAGAGACAACCTTTCCATATGTACAACACGGGACTTAATGTGTCGGTCTCGTGGACCTTGTTTGCTTAGTGTGGAACTCATGGGCTGTAGGACTCGTGGGCTGTATACCTCGTGGGTTGTATGACTCACGATAGGCTGTATGACTCGTGGGTGTCGGTCTCGTGACGTCTCGTAGAATGACTCCCTTAGAATTACCGATAAGAAGGCACTTTTTCTTTCGTGTATGAGTTATGCAAAGTGTATTAAAGAATATCAAATTATAAGTGAATGTCACCTGACTTGCTTACGTGAATCACCTATGTCCATGTTTGGCCTTGTTTGGTCTGTTTGTTTGCATGTTATCCAGAACCTCTATGACTCGAATAGAATGAAAGCTGCTTGACCGTCGTTAATGAGAAAAAGTTTGGAGAGAATTTCGCAAGGAAAACGACGCTGTGGCACAGCGTGGCTTCCGGATAGGATCTCTGTGCATGGACCGTAATGACGCTCTCTTAATTCCTGCACTTTTCCGTCGAGTTCGTTGTGACGTAAACAGCAGGGAATAGCCAGGGGATTTTTTTTTTCAAACTTCCTTGTCTGTCTGATGAGAAAGCTCATAAAAGAATATTTCCAACTCGAGGGATAACATTTGAAAATTCGATGGACCCTATACTGACAACTAGCAGTTGGCCCGACATTTGGTGATCTATAAGGTAGGTTAGGATTTATAATGTTACCTCATAGCGAGTTCATTTCTGTCTTCGTACGACGTGGATGAGCATGACGAGTGACCAGTGAAGTAAACCTGTACACTTTCCGGGCTCATATAATATCTCTCTCTAAGTTGTCATGTCAGGGGTAGACTCTTCCACCTATCATTATCGTAGACTTTGGGTTAACTTACAGCTTATTTCAATCCGTTGGATAATGAACACGTCAACTGACTATGTTCTTTTTATTTCCTTCCGTACTGTGAAGTCCGTCAAAATCTTCAGAATCGTAAATGATCCTTAGGACGGGACCATGTTCTGCATAATTATGTCATTTAGTGTTTTATATCATGATAATGATACATCCATCGTTTAAGCTTTGAGCGAGATATTGTTGCAATTCAGAAAATGACATGCAGAACATCTCTATGCACCATGTTCGTAAATTACATACACGTTTGTTTGATCGTCATACTAGTTTGATCGTCTCTCCCACGAGATAAGCTAAAATGTGTTGCATACTTTCCGGTCAAGATTTAGGAGAGTTGAACTATTGCGCAGGAAGAGCTCTTCCGGGTAAGGAGTTGCTGCAAGTATTAAAGTCGAGGGTGACACGTTCTCATTCAGGATATATTGGATTTTACTGGATATGTGAGAAGGTAATACAGCACTGCTGTAGCGAGGAATATTCTGTCATGCCGTTAGAGCTAAAGGGACGTTGTGTTTGCACACGCTGGCAGATTTGAAAAGTAACTTTTGCCATATCCTGCTACGTCTTTATCTACCAGTTTCGTTTGGGTCTGAATAATCACCACATAGTGGCACGCAACATGTCTCATGTGTGCTTTACATAGGCATTTTCCGACACAATTGTCATGGCGGATTGTGCTAACGACACAGAGTTGCTAAATACATTAAAGGCATATGGAAGAACACGGCAAACACGGAATTCTAACAGTAGACCAATTACCCTTTCTGTTTTGAATGAATGCTGGCGCTGCAAAAGTTTCACTTTTATTGTTTCATGGAGTGGAGGGGTCGTAGGTTGAAATCATTTTTGAATACTATTGCTGGACCCAATCATATTAGTCAATATTGATCAAATCTTATATCGCGCAATGGGTAATTGCAGGAGATTACTTGTGCAAATCGTAACAATTATTCCAATCAGTAGGCAGCGGTAGGCCTATATCTTACAGCAATGCATAGTTCTCAACCCAGCTGGCAACAATTTGTTGCTTTGATAATTTATAGTGCTACGCCCTTTGGAAATATTTCAATTCAGTTCAATTTAGTTTGATTTTATTTCTGCATTTTTCTACGGATATCATACATGAAAATGATAACAAATTGTTGCCAACTGGGTTGCCCAATGAAATTCGTAACGCATTAACTTTAAGATCTTTTCAAATGTCATTATCTGATTATCTAGATAGAGCATTAAAAGGACTCAATGGAGTACCAAATGTAACAGCCATTTCTTTCTTCTTTTTTTTTTTTTGGGGGGGGGGGGGGGGGGGAGGGGGTATATGAGTCTTGCCTTTTCTTTTCTAAGTTTGTTCTCCTCCTCTTATTTTCTTTTTCTTGCTCTGCTTTTCTCTGCCTATCTCTGATTATTGTTGACTCTCACTGTACCAGTTCGATATATGATTCTCATTATTTTTTTCTTATGTTTTGTATATACAGTGTATTATTCTTGTATTGTATTGTAAATTCGGGACCCTGTGGAAGAACAGACATATTTTGAAAATATGACTGAACAGGCAATCCCCCGTTTCTTCTGTACGTATATGCAATGCATATGCAACTTGTAATGTGTGTATTTTTTATATGAAGATGGAAATAAAAACAAACAACAAACAAACAAACAAACAAACAAACAAACACGTGTATCTGACAACAACAAAAATATTTCATTTAATTTTGATAATCATTTTCCGTCCTAACTCTGATTTGTGTTAATTTTCCCAGCTTCGCAAATATAGAACGGTCAGAAAGAAAGATGGCGGCAAATGAAACCGAAGGCAGCAACGGGCTCTTCGTCTTTGATGACTACAACCAACGAATCGTCATGGCTGTCTGCATGCTTGCCGTCGCCGTTACCGGCACCGTGGGCAACAGCCTCGTCATCCTCGCCGTCGCATTCTCAAGGAAACTCCAGTCGGCGACGAACTGTTTCGTGCTCAACCTGGCCTTCGCTGATCTCATCACGTGCCTCTTTCTCCCGTTCGGCATCGTGGCCCTTCTCAGCAAGGGTGGATGGCCACTCCCCGGATGGATATGCGCGGTTGCTGCTGCGATGGGCCTCATCTGCTTGGGCGCGAGCGTCATGACCCTGGCACTTATAGCGTACAACAGGTGGTATCTTCTCACAAAGCTTAAAAGCGACTTCCAGAGAGTCTATACCAAGAGGAATATCATCCTTATGATTATCATGGCCTGGCTGTATCCCTTCATCCTGGTAGTCGTGCCACACTTTGCTGGTCTGGGAAAGCTTGGCTACTCCAAGGAGTACAAGATGTGCACTCAAGATACTTCTCTTCCCACCTCCGAACTCTACAGCCTCTTTGCGGGGGCGTTTGCTATCATACCCGTGTTCACAGCGATCGTCATCATCTACATTCGCATATTCAGATTCGTTACTCAGCAGAGCAAGAAGATGTCCGCAGTGATGACGGCAACACCGGCATGCTCTAGCAGACCTGTCCATGTGACAATCGAGACGAGCTCGTCAAGCGGAACTCCACTCACAGAAGGTACATCGACAGGTGACTCGAGTACAGAATGCAAGCCACACTCCGATCAAGCGGAGGCTGACACAGATATCCAACACCATCAAGTTACAACGTGCTCAATGACTGAGGGCGCTTCAAATGAGTCAAAGACATCAGTCAATAATATAAGTGGTACAGGAAGAACAACATCTCAGAGAATTCCTGAATCAAAAGGAGGTAAAACCAACACCAAGCAACAAAAGTCGGGGAGAAAGTCTCCTAGACAACTAAATAGGTATCACGTGACAGTAACCAAGAGATTATCTGTCGTGGTTCTGGCGTTCTTCGTCTGTCTCCTACCCTTCGGCATCAGTGTCTGTATCCCTCCGAGTGATCCCGGCATCCCTTGGACCGGGCTCCTAATGACAGTCAACAGCTGCGTTAATCCCCTCATCTACGCACGAACCATGCCCGTGTTCAGGGACGTTATGGCCTGCCTCCTCCGCTGTCGGTTCAGGCAGATTCCGGAGCCAGTCGGGTTCATAAGACGTAGGATTTAAGGGTCAGCTTTCGTTTGAGTTTGATTTATTTTCATATCTCTCAAAGATGATGACTTTAATAAAAGACGAAATTGTCGAATCTCTCAAACTGTCAAAAGTAATACTCAATACAAGTGTCGTAAAATGGTCATATTATGTAGATATTGTAGATGTATCAAAAGAACAGAGAAGAACATGAAGGAAACCTACGAAAAGCTGAAGTTTATAGGTCTTGCATGTTCAAGAAAATATAAGCTCCTATCATCAACACCTGGAGATCAGGATTGATAAAAGATTGACCAAACGAATATCTCTATATTATATATTCATTGCAAACATCCACATGGATTCATACACACTCACACACACACACACTTGGGTAATTTCAATATTTTGGCAGAACCATGAGGTAGAGCAGATAGCTATCTTTTCGGCTTTGTATTATAATCGGCTCATTTTTGTGACAAGCATTGTCTTCGTTGTGGCAAAACAGAATAGTGGACTGGAATGTGCATTTTCATGGTATAATCGCATACACACATTATGATATTATACACGCATGTGTGTGTGTATATACAGTTCATTGAGAGGGAACTTAATTGTCTTTCTGTTTGCGTGGGATCGCTTCGTCTTTGTTTTAGTTTTTACTTCTCTCATGTGTGTAAGTAGGAGGATCTGCTTGGAAACAGATGTAAAAATGAAGAGATTGCAACATCATATTTATCTGTTCTTTTAACAGCGTTTATTTTGTTCACAAATGTATTGTTTGTTACGGTTTGTCAGAGAACGGCTCAGGGACCGTATTCGCTGATACACAGATTAGGATGAACTGACACACTCCATGTATGTTAATAATCGACGGCCTTCGTGGAGCTTTATGAAGTCACTGTAACTGGGAAGGCGATGAGCAAGTTGTCATAAAATATGCGCGAAATAGAATGTAGCGGAAGCAGTAAATTACCAGCATACACAATATATCTGTTTGGTTTTTCTGCAAATTTCCCCATCTTTTGCTGTTAGTTCTGATTTCAAAGTTTGTTGGAAGTTAGATGACTACAGAGAATCATTGTGAATCGTTTATGATTTTTACTGTGTCGCTGGAACAGTTGTCCCCTCAGCTTTATAATGTGATCAAATATTGCCCTGCTTGCAGTGCAAATTCGTTTTCTGTAGTGTGAGCGTCAAATTAAAATATTTCACGCCATTTTCTTACTTTATGGAGAAATACGGTTGGGGAACTCGACGATTAAGTATTGCCTATATATGCGTTGGATTTTTGATAATGTGTATATACTTACAGTACTTATGAATAAACACAAGCAGACAGGTTTACATAGGACTACATACCACACACACACGCATCGCTCTCTCTCTCTCTCTCTCTCTCTCTCTCTCTCTCTCTATATATATATATATATATATATATATATATATATGTATTTATATATTATATATATATATATATATATATATATATATACAATTATACATGTATATATACATACACACCGCTGTATATATAAATCATGTAAGAGTATCAGCATATAATGTGTGTATATTGTGGACTGTAAACAGATAAAAGGGGAAAGCCTTCTCAATTTTTAGTTTTTGATAATTCTGAAAGAGGATTTTTTCTTCAATATGATTCTACAATTTGGGATCGTAAAACTAATGAAAAATACCTTGTTGCATTTTTTTTCTAGAACTCTGTATTGTATGGGCAACTTCAAAAAGCCACATTGATAGTATATTACTTTTGCAAAAGAAAGCTTTACGTATATGCACCAACTCAGGTTATCGAGACCGTTCAGATCCTTTACTCGCAGAATTAAGAACGCTTAAGGTAAATGACATTAATTTTTTGCAAAACTCACTTTTTATGTTTCGCTTACATAATGGTCAGTTGCCATCTTCTTTCTACTCACTATTTCAATTAAACAAGGAAATACATTCTTATCCAACAAGACAATCTGATAAGTTTCACTTGTATAATCCCAAAACAGTGATGGCTCTGAAATCTGTCAGACACACCGGACCCGATGTTTGGAATTCTCTTCCTTCTGAAATTCGAAGTTTAACGTCCATGTATTGTTTTAGGAAGGCTGTAAAACAATGTTGTTATCTGAATATCAGTAATTCCATTGTCATTGTTAATGTTTTATACACGAAATTCTTTCGTAGAAATATCGACGCAATTAATCTATTATTTAATAATGATTATGTAACCGACCATGACCTGTATCAATAACTGTCCACCTGTACCTCGGTGAGGAAATATTTTGTCATGTCTTGCTAATCAGTGATACAGGTGACTTTACTTTGTATAAACCTTTAGTGAAAGCAGACAAACCTCTCCTTTCCCTTTCTCCTTTCAACTATCATATCTCTATGCAAGTCATCCCTCCCTCCTATTCTCCTTCCGATGTATATTATAATATTATGTTATGCTACGGGGCTGTACGCAAATCAAGCTACGCTTATGCTGTAGCCCCTCTGTATTATTCATTGTTGCATGTTTTGTTGTACTTTTGCTGTACATTGTACACAGGCAATGAACAAGAAAATACTTATATATATGATTATATTTATGTTTGTACATGAATGTGTATATGTACAATGATGATATACACTGCAAAAAGTCCGGTGTTAAATAGTGAACACCGAGCTGGTGTTAAATTTTCGGTGCTCATTTATGGTGTTAAATTAACACCTACGAGTGTCATTTCCAAATTTTAAACTGTTTTTTGAAGAGTTTCTTAGTAACTGTACTTCTTGTTGATTTTTAATTTAAACAAGACGATCAAGAATTTTATATTAAAATACTAGATTTTTGAAAAAATGTGAAAATAAATTTACACCAAAGTAACACCAGCTGGTGTGGTCCCTTATTGAAGCTGGACGGGTGTTAAACCATTGATATTAACACCAGCAAATATCAAATCAACACCATGTGGTGTCATTTTTGACTTAACACCAGTACAGTGTCAAAATAACACCAGGAACAGTGTCAAATTAACACCACGAAGTGTCAGGTGAACACTTTTCAACACCATCACAGTGCATTTTTAACACCTGTGGGTGTGGTCCTTTATTGAAGTTTGATCGGTGTTAGATTTAACACCCGTGGTGTTAAATCTAACACCGATGTTTTTACAGTGTAGAAGCCAATAAATCAAATCAAATCAAATCAAAACTCTTTGATTCGGTCCGACGTATATAGGCTTTCTCAGATTTACGGATTCGGACGACCAGAAACCCTTCAAACACTTATCACTTTCAACCCTTATATCTTTTGAAAGGATGACGCCATTACTTCGTAAGGTAGTATCGGTCATGCATAAAATAATATAGGCCTACGTAATGATGTGCAAACCTTCAGTTTAGTTTGATAATCCCTTCATAGTGGTTGCCATGGAGCTTTATCCTGTTCTTTGTTTCACTCATTGCATAAGGCACCGCAGGATGACAGGCACTTGACTAGACCCTAAACTTCAAAGCCTTTTTTTTTCCCAGAGCGTGTACTTATTTTCCATTAATTACATGGGCTTCGAAAGTCCCTTTGCATTAAAGTATATGTCATTTTAAATTCTAGCGTCTGCTCTTTCAGAAATCGCCCTTACCTGAAAATCCACGCCCGGTGACATTTTGGTGGTTTTAAATTTTGGTTGAGACCTAACTTGAGGTTTTCTTTTATGAAATATGGAAGAACATGTAATTCCAAGAGAAATTAAACATTTATTCGATGACAATTGATTTTGAAATGGCTGAGATATCCAAAACAGAACGATCCTAGTAAAAGGTGGACCAACATTATATCACGATCACTTTGTTTTGCTGTGTTTTGGATGTCTCAGCTATTCCAAAGTTGATTTTCATCAATAATTTTGAATTCCTCTAAGACATACAGCTACGGCAACACGTACAGATACATCCCCGATGCAAGATTTGTTGCCTATATACATACTTGTACATGTATATAATAATACGATGGGCGTGTGTGTGCATGTTTTCAGTGCATTCGAAATTGCGCTGTAACCTCTTTACCCTTTTGAATAAGGACAAGAGATAGAGATAGCAAATATCTAAACGGGGAAGTCTGTCTTTCTCTATTTGACAAACCCATGAGCTCCACTGAGATAGCCTATATACATGTCACGATACGACGAAAACAAGACTGGGCAATGATGACATCACTGCTCTGTGTTAAATCTCCGAGTTTGATTATGATATGAGTACTAAGTAACTGAGTGTTCTCTATCAGCAACTATCTCCTGGCACAAGTCAGTGAATTCACATATTTAGGATAAAATGTTTATGAAGATGGGAAGAATGGTGGAGAAATTCGGAGAAGAATTTGAATGGCTAAAACTAAGTTTACCCAAATGAGTAAAGTGTTAACAGCAAGGAAGATATCTACTGCAACCAAGCTCAGACTAGTAAAATGTTACGTGCATTCAACTCTCTTGTACTGTTGTGAAACATGGACATTGTACGGGGATGATATGAAAAGGCTGGCTGCATTTGAGATGTGGATATTCAGACACCTGGGCCGCATATCATGGTCAGACAGGAAAACAAATCAGTATGTTCTAGATCATCTGAATGTCACAAAAACCTTGATGAAAGACATTAAATCAAGAAAACTCAAATATTTTGGCCATGTTAAAAGACATCAGAACATCCAACAAAAGTGTACTGGAAGGGATTATAGAAGGCAGGAGATGCAGAGGAACGCCAGCGCAGTTTGTGGTGTAACAACATAAAGGAGTGGACAGGAAAGAGTGTGGCCGCATGTAGTAAGGCGGCCATGAACAGAACAGAATTGAAGTCCATGTTCGCCAACCTTCGGACTGAAGACGGCATTTAAGAAGAAGAAGAAGAAGAACTGAGTGTTCATTTCCGGCCATCAGACTGGTTCCGATGTCTACACAAGTGCGAAGATCAAATTTGCAATGGAATACGCCCGATGCATGGACAAGGAAATATAAGTGTGGATACTGCTCCGAAACTTGCGGGCATGACTTGTTTGTGTCGACGGCTTGAATTTAATTGGTCGAGACCAAACAAAAAGCCTAGATATCTTTGATTCATGACTCAGAGCTAAGTTAAACATCGATAAGACCCGCTTACTTAGTTTCAACATTTATTTTTTAAAGCTTTTGCTATCTTGTGTTTTTTTTCATTAGGATCTAAACATGAACATGGCCTACTTTTTCTAGATGGACTGTGTAGGCCTTCCATCGGACAGTTTGATACCGCTTGATCTAGATGGTACATAATAAAACAAATATGAGCAAAGCGGTCTTAAGTGTGGAAAAACTTGCAGATTTCATATTCTTCATAATTATTAATGATCAGATGCAACCAGTTTTTGTCAATTCCCTCACAGGTATTCCTTTGAAAAATGTAAATGACAGCATAAGCCGGTCGGAAATATGAAATTAATTCGAATGTAAAAACAAGCAACGGCGTTTTCAATCACACTATAGATTAAGAACTCAGCATTTATTAAAATTTCCAGGTCTCTGCTTGCCTTTAAAGACTCAGAATTTTATGTGGCTGGGCCTTGGCTGTTACAAATTACAAATGTTTTGAACATCGCATTACACGTAAACATCTAATTAGACACTGAAGAAGGGATGACATACGGCCTGTCTTGGAAGGGCAGCCAAATATCGTAACAGGATGTGGCTATATTGAGCAGTGATTATGCAGAGACATCGAGCGTACCTTTTGGCACACTCTTTCGGGGTTTTTTTTTTTCTCATTTTTTTACATTATTGATTCGGGGAAAGAAAACTTAAATCTGACAACAATCACTGTAGAACGACAGGATGACATGGATGGCAAACCAAAACAAAACATGCCCTTGAACACGTGTTGAATCGAAAAGGACAGGAAGCTAGATTACTCTATTATTTGCAATCGGAAACTGATAAACCATGGTAAGTTCCTGACTTTAATCGGCATGCTTTTTGCAGCTGTTGAAGGTAGAAGATTCTAAAGTGTCAAATTGTCCATCTTATAGTACATGGACGGTACACTCTTGATTGTAGGCCTACTATTACCTATGGAAAAGAATTTATTCCTTTTTTTGTTGTTTTAGTTTAAGATATTTGGATAAATAGTCCACGAAACATTGTTTTCGTTTCAGACAAGATGGATTATCCAGAACAAGTAATAACTCATTTCGTAATCCTGTGCGCTTATCCATCAAACTCTATGACCAAGAAACCACATGCCTGTGGTGGGCGCTGTATCTTTTTCTTTCATCATGATTCGTGCTTTTCATTCTTGGAACCTTATGATGCGAAATTGAAAAAGATAAGTATTTTCCATTTCAGAATTATTCTGGGAAAACACTCGTGTTCATAGGTTGCAGAATAACCTAAAGACTCTAAATCGCAAAATCTATAATTGATCCTGAAGTTGGCAATAGGGCCTACATTTTAAGAGACCAACGATAAAAGGATTGCATAGTTTTGGTTGAGCTATAGGGGATTCAGATTTTAACCTCTCTTTTTCTACGAGATGATTAGAAACCATTTACGAAATATTAAAGAGTGTACACGTCTACAAGAGGAGTTAAAAGATTTTTTTCTGATGAGCATCGGTTCTAATATGGATGAGTTATCTCAAAGCAAAGTAGAACAAAGTACCTTTTATCAGGACCTCTTTGTTTTTGTTTTTTGGATATCTCAGCCATTTCAAAACCAATTTTCATCAAATAAACTTTGAATCACTCTAAGAATTATATGCTTTCTCATATTTCATATAAGAGCTTCTCTCATTATTTAAAAAATGTCATTGGAAAAACGTTGGAAACCTTAGGTCGTATCTCAACCGAACTGTACCATCCCTTTAAATGAATTCAACAAGTTGCAGCAAAATTGATTTGCCATATTAGTAAGAAACAAGATGATTTATTTGGTAAAATTATTCCATGACTTCAAAGTTTGAAACGCAATTCATTATGTTTGTATGTTGTTTGCGTTGGAGGATATCGATCCGTTTCATTTTGAATTTCAATTTCAATTTCAATGTATTTTTCTCTTTTTTATTTTCATTTTTTTTCAGGAATACAATACACAAACGAAAATACAGTAATATAGGAATTTTTGTTAAAATTAAGTTTTCTAAGAAAATTTCAATTTTACAAATGTTAAGTGCTGTAAGGGCCGTCACCACGAACACATGTAATGCTTGATGAGATGATAGGCCATTTCTTATGACCAAACAGTCAAAAAATGTTCTCTAGGATTTACACACAAAAGAAGGGGAAAAGGTGCAAGTGGGGGGGGGGGGATGATTTACGAATGGCCTGGTTTGAGTGTACTTAAAAAGAGAATAACTGTGATAACTGATTAATTTCTGAAGGACGTTCACAAGAATTTACTGTTTCAACAAGGTGGGGATGTGGAGACACAAAAAAAACCTCCCGGAAGGAACTTCTTGTGGGTATATGGCACTGTATGTGTGAGTTTGAACGTGTGTACGTATTTCGTCTTATCGTTTATGCGTATATTTGTGGATGTGTTTGCGTGTGTATTGTGTGTGTGTGTGTGTGTGTGTGTGTGTGTGATGGTGTGTGGGTGTGTGTATGTGTGTTTATGTTTAAACAAGTGATATCAAGTCGAACGGAAGAAATAACATCCTGTGAGTGATATGAGCTCATCTATATTTGACATTAAAACGTAGGCTGAGGACAGCATATGAGCCTGTTGCACGACTGCAAAATGACTTCAGTTGAACAGTGAAAATCACGGCACTACTCCATAGAGTGTAATAGTACAAATGTGTTGTTTGGGGTTTAACAAGTAATTTCTGTTTAGGCCTACTTAGAAAACACATTGTACCAACATACGTATGGGGGAAAAGCAATTTGCACAATAGCAAAACCGGATCAGATGAAAGCGAAGTGATATTATATAATATATTGCCTTATTAGAGGTGAGGTATACACTTAACCCCGCTTAAGTTATTTTTCCCCAAACACGCAGCGCTGAGGAAAAATATTGTCTCCAGGGAAAATATAATTATCGTCCAAGGGATTCTCAATTTGATAGTTTTATCACAACGATAGAAAAGGCAATATTAATCGTATTATATGATCTATTACAAATCATTTCATTCTAGTCCTGTCGGCAGCCATTTAGTTACCTGCACGTTTCGTCATTGCTCGCAATATAACGATTTCGATCCTCACCGTTCTAGTCACGTGATTACATTGTGACCAATCACTGGTAAGTGTTTAAACATATAATTTTACATAAATCTTAATTTATACAAAAAATCATGATTACCTATGCATGATATCTGTCAGACCATAAGCACACAAACACGCATGTGTCAATATCTTGTCTCCTTGAAAGATGACTAAATATCTTCCCCTTCAATGAAAAAAAGAAGAAGTTATGATTAAGGGATGGAAGTGATTTAGATTTCTCACAATTCTTCTGTTTTCTCTCAGTTATATTTATTGTTCAAGTCAGACATGGCTAATATCTTTAAACACGTACGCATCCAACACCAAAGTTTTAACACAAATACACTGTACATTCACAGAATTCTTCAGTTCGTTGCTACTACTTGAGAGTAAATGTGTAACTGTCCTCATTTAATCGTGTCATGGTGAAAATGGTTTATAGTCATATAAAAAAAAAAAAAACGGGCAGTTGCCGTTACCGTGATTGATGTGCGAAGGCGTTTAGTCCGATAAACAAAATATTAAGAAAAGGTCAAGTAAAGATCACACATCTTAGACAACTATTGTTAATACGAAGATTGTCATAATCAAAGTATAGGCTAATAAGCCATGCTTTTCTTGTTCTTCACAGAATTGAATAACTTCTATGACAAACATATTTCAACGACTGGAAAGTGGTAGATCCCTTGACATGCAGTTGGGGAGAAAATAATCACGCTCATATCTACTGATATATCGTAGTCAGTGGCGGATCCGGGGGTGGCGGTGGGGGGGGGGGGGCTGCTCCCCCTTTATTTTTTGTTCTTTTTATTAAGATACCATTCTTGCAGCCGATCGTATTGCGCTTGAGTCTTGTGTGTGTGTGTGTGTGTGTGTGTGTGTGTGTTTTGCTTGTCAGCTGATTAAACGCGTAAGTGTTAAATAAACTGCTTTGCGCCCCTTTTGCGGAATTCCTGGATCCGCCCTTGGTAGTACAAATTTTCACATAGCGTTTCAGATTCCGTTTCCTTCAATTGCGCACGGCTCAATGAAAGTCGACGTCCTGGAATCGTGTTCAGTTGAGTGAATATACGATATTCGCTGTTCGGACGGATTGGACGTCGTTCCGCTCATCATCGTCATCGTCGTCGACTTCCTGTCCGAATAGGTACGTCCTCGAAGCGACGTTCTGCCAACTTTCTTGCCTTGCATCTTGGCTACCCACAAGTCGAGGACTGTCCTGTTGGCAGTGAAAGCAAGGAATATGTAGAGTCCCTGAAGAGAGTTTAAGACGATGAACACATACCACAGGGCGCCAACGCGAGCATACGCTGCAACAAAGCCAAAGAGCCACGTGAACCCTAGCAACGTCGAGATCTGGAAAATAGAAAATTGGGGGAAAACGGGCAATGACGGGAAATTACAAGAAAAACAACTTTACATAAATTACAATAAATACGTACATTACAGAAATTATTCTGTGAGATTATTTGTGTGTGTGTGTGTGTGTGTGTGTGTGCTAATGTTGCCGTTATCTAGTGTTAATCAATATATTCTAGCAAGACAACAAACCGAAAACTTAAGATGCATTGCATCATTCATAATAGTTTCGGTTATCACTACAGAGAAGCAATTTCATCATGTAATATCATTTGTCTAACTGATTTCAATACATTTCAAATCAAAGGGATGGTACAGCTTCGGTTGAGATGGGATTTGAGGTTTCCAAGGTTTTTTGATGATGCTGACAATGATTTTTTTTTTTATAATGACAAACCAGTTATGAAATATGAAGCATAAAGCTACTTCTAAGGAGAATTCAAAGTTTATTTGATGAAATTGGTTTTGAAATGACTGAGATGCCAACACAAAACAAAGCAATCCAATTAAAAGGTTGGACCCGCCTTTTTATTCGGATCGCTTTTGTTTTCTACTTTTGGGTGTTTTTGTTTTTTTGACACCTTCAGCCATATCAAAACCGATTTTCATCACACAAACTTTGAATTCCCCTTGTATGCTTTTTAACATATTTTCATCAAGCGGTTTCTAAGTATCTCGCAGAGAGTTCAAAGCTGAATTCTCATCTCAACATGATACTATACCATCCTTTTTAAAGATACCTTTAAGTATATCCTTAGCTCGTTTCCCTTCTCCTGGAGGCTGCTGGTCTGTTGTAACAGTCTGCTCCTCATTCGAGCGGCGTATCTTATTCCCCGCACAGTGTGCAAGAACAACAACGCATTTAAGAGAAGGCACCCACCTAAAGGGCATCCAAAGGCTATCAGATTTGCCTTATTATCGACGACCCAACACAGCCTATCGCTCCCATAGGAAAAGTTCAATTCTTTCCCAATGGTAAAATGCATCGAGATACAGGTGACAACAACAGCACAAGGAAAAGCTACTGCAAAAGCTAAGTACCAAAGAAAGACTTTAGAGCTCTCAGCCGACAGTGCAAACGTGTCTCGATCCCCAAATGTCTTGTTTAATTCAATCGCAAGAGCACTCGTTAGCGAAAATACGAGAAGCCATAGAAAGTGTCCCAAAATGGCGAAGCCCATACAGACGTCTCGGTTGACTGTCCCGAAGCCATTGAGCAATTGCAAGAGTTGAGCCGCGAAGAGCACCAGGCAGAACGCCATTATCAACTTGTTGCTGACACACTGGCGAAGGGCAGGGAAGGCGCTATAGGTCAGAAAAGTAAAAGAAAGCGCCACAAGCGAGATACAGACGCCTGCGTAGCTAAGAATCACTTGGGCGTGGTCGTACCGGTACACCGTTTCGACAACGGTCCGATTGATTGTTACGTTTTGCTCGAATTCATCTGGAACGCAAATCTGCACGCTCCCAAGCGCAGTCACCATGTACTCGTGTGGACCTAGAACTACATCATTTATCGTGTCTAGGAGAAACTCTGATGTCCCATTAAGAAGCTTGAAGGAACTTGCATTTCGAGAGATCGTGGGGCACAAGAGGAATGATCCTTTGTCGCAAACCCTTACAGAAAGCTCCTTGGAGTATCCCCTACGCGTGCCCATCCACCTGTATTCTGCTGTTAACAACGTTTCATAAGGGTGATACAATATGTCCGTCGATTCAGCCTTAGCAAATGATGTGCCATTGATTTCCTGAAAGGTTACGTTGGAAATCCTCGCCATGACGGTAGGACAGAGCTGCAAGCCTTGAACGGCATCACACTTCTGATACATCACTATTTCCTTAATCGGGCACTGGGCATGTATACCTTTAGTTCTGATCGCGTTATCCACAGTATCTTCCAGTTGAGCATAGCTAAATAGGTCAGAGTAAACGCGAAATTTCATAACCACAAAATCCTGTTCAGCTTCGACGTTGCAATCTGTTGTATTTGTATGTGAATAATTGCCATGGTAAGTGGGAAGTGTTGCGATAGGACTGAAATATTCATGGGAAAGAGACAGCGTTGACAAAACACATGATGCCATGTCTGCAAATGTTTCACCATCCACACAAGATGGAGCAAGACTTGTTGCCACTTTTGTCTCCAACATCACCTCAAGGTCACTATTGTTGTATCCACAAGTAAGATTTCTTGGTAGGGCATCTCTGGTGCAGTGCTCGTCTTGCAGGGTGTAACCAGGCGCGCACGTAACGGCCACACAAGTATCCAGCAAAAAGTTGTACACTTCTCCGAGTTGGCAAGAAATAGCTGTTTCAACCACTCTGCTCCGTGAGTAGAAAATTGATACACCACTATTGCCAGTAAAATCAACAAGCACAGATATGGGAGTAAGTCCTCCTCCTCCTCCTCCTCCTTCTTCTCCCTCTCCTCCTCCGGTAGTTGACTCCTCCGGCAGTGAACAGATTCTATCAACAGTGTTGTCTTGCTCGACCTGCGTCCAGACTTGGTTTCGGACGTCTGCGTTGCACAGCTTGCAATACGGGTTCCTGTAGTACACCTTCGAGTTATGTTTAAAGACTGCACTGAAAAGGTTACATTTTTCCACAAGGACCTTCTGCGCATCTCGGGGACACGTGTCGATGTAGTTGACATCCGTGCACGCGCGGACGACCGAAGATGACGCATTTGCGGGTGGAGCGATTTCCAGTTTGCACACCCCAGATACCAACAACTTTCTAACAAGCCTATCATCCTGCTCAAGTGCTGTTGCGTACGTCGGAGGACAGGATAATTCTAGAGTCCACGGTCGTAGACCTTCGCCCAATTCGACACCATTACATATTGCGCAATATACATTTCTGTACGTGATCGACTGAAAAGACATAACTGGAATGGCGCCAACGTCAGGGATCACCTGAGACTTTGCGACGTCACACTTAGACCTGACATTTTCGTCGGTCCATCCCGAGGGACACGACACAACCATCAAATACGCTCTTCTGGTTTCTCTGAGATGAACGCACGACAGCTGATCACGTGATAGTCCTTCCACCGACTGGCGAAAGCGAATGTCCTCCTCAGGTTCCCCGCTGAATGCGGAGCTATCCGCAGAAGTGCATTCCTCAAAGTAGTCCGCGCAGCAGTCATTGAAGAAGTAGCAGGCGTAGTCGCAGTGACAAGGGGTAGGGTTGCCTTCGACCTTTTGGCACCCAGAGGTTCTGCAGAGGCTGTCAGTACAGACTTGCACACTCTGATTTGCCATCAAAACCGTCTGTGAGGCGGGCTCACCTGAGGAGTAGTACGGAAAATGAACATTGTGTGAAATATAGCTTTCAGGGAAGTGTATATTACAGAGACAAGGATTGGTTCCAGTCTTCCTTCATCTTTATTCACTCAGGGCCTCACCAACTCATATACGTCTTATTTCTGGTCTCGTCCATATATATGTAATATATATATATATATATATATATATATATGTAATATATATTTAAGTAACAAAGCTGCAACAAAGTTCATGCTGTATTCACCAACAGTTTATTTCTTCACACAAATTTTCGAGCGTCTCGCCACCCTTTCTCAAGTGTTGATACTGAGAGAACAATAACAAAATTAAGCCGTAACAATATAATTCTTATGTCTGAAAACTAAATGTGAAACAGAAGTCTACACCGCTACTCTAGGTATTCTACTTGAAATATGAAGATGAAATGAACATTATACGCTTTTGAAATGTCCTAAGTTATTGACACTTGTCTATACTACTTGTTGATAATCTTGAAAAACCTCTATCAATTCTCCAAGTTTGCATATTTTGTCCTTCATGTCCTTCATATATTACCTATATTTATATATATATATATATATATATATATATATATATATAGGTAATACATGACATACACGTATTATGGCATGTTTACCTTTGGAGAAAGTTTTCCTATTTATTGTATTACATTAAAACAACAACACATAAACACTAAGGCAAACACACATACACACGAATATACATATATATACACTTATACAATATATTTTATGCATATATATATACGTACATTCGTATTTTGATATACATGTAGATGTATATATATATATATATATGCATCTGTTGCATATTCCAAAAAAAAAAAAAAATATGATGAGAACAGTAATGTAAACCCTGACCGAACGTACCTGATGTACATAATCGAGGCTTGAGAAATGCAGACGCCGCGATGAGGAAAATGTAAAAGATACTTCCGTGATTTCCCATGATACCTGTCCACGTCATACGTCACGGATAGCTGGATGTAAAGGTTTTAAACGGTTGATGAATATATCATTCCGTCACTGTATTCATTATGAAATATAATGCTATTCCAGCACGTTCAAGCTGATTTTCAGAGAATGATATAAGGACGAATGATGGCATGATACTAACAAAATGATGCAGTGCCATTTATACACTTTGATATTAAAATGATGAAAGAAGCAGGTAATTTTGCAGTCACGAATCAGGGATGTCTGTCTAAAATAATATCATGCAAACTAGGTGGGGGATGGTGTTATTGCTTATCAGTTATGTTTCGTTTTCATCTTAAACCAAAAAATGGATATAAGAATCATTGTTCTTGCTTGATGATATCTCAACTACTTCCACTACCTACTCAACTACCCTTCCACTAGAAGCAATTTTATTGAAAACGCAGACGTGAATTTATTCTTCGAATAATCTTTACCTTCAGTATGTCAACCGTATTGATTCCCGACAATCCGAAGCCTAAATTTGAAAGGTGACACGTATTGTTTTGTCATTTACTCTATATTTTTGACTCTACAGTTTAAAAAAAGTGTGTATTAACGTAGTTTTATTTCACCTGTGGACTCTTGAATCAAGAAAAAAACTGTGAAACCTATGAAATCCTCTTTGCCCACTCTTTCAAATATTCCTTCGATCTCGACAGTCTATTATAGGGGTACAGTGTTACAAGTTCTACCGTGCCAAGCCTGTTATGACGTTGATGAGCCTGTTTGTAAAACTACATGTATATGTAACAATTTTATTATCATATCGAGACTCTCGAAATTACCAGCAACCGACCTCGAAAAGCTCCCGAAAGTATCACCAAACTTCAGATAACGTTTGACATGCCAAATATCTTCATCAACAGTTTGACCTGTTCACCGTCCGTACAGATGCTTTATGCCTTCTCAAGCGAAAATGAGTCCCAACTGATGGATGGTTTAGCGTGATGCAAAAAATAAAAAAAAACAACAACAACAGCAATCAAACCAACAAAACACTTAATTTCTGTGTCATTTAACGCTGCCAAATACATACATCTTCAACCTTTAAACATGTGTTATGGCTGATTGACTTAGACAGGATATGCTTGACGCCAGCGGGTATCTTGGAAAGATTCGATCTCCTGCGAATTTCGCCACTAGATGTTCATCCCATAAACATGCGGCATACAGTGGGCACACAAGTGCCACACATTATATGCACTTTCGCGGGAGCAGCGAATAATGTGCATTCAGGCTTGAGGTCAATGCCAGTTACTGATATCGTATGTTTTATCTTCTCAGTGTTTCCCAGCTCCATGAGAAAAGCGTTCAGTTGGACTTAAGAGGAGGAATTCTCACGATATTGAAGGACGTAAATAAGTTCCGTATCCTAATTATACAAGTAAATCATGCATGGGAACGTTCCAAAGGGTGTAGTACGTATGTTATCCCTAATAAAGGAAAATCTACACATTTGTCAGTATGCAAGCGTATATCGTTATAAATGTTCTGAAACAATTTCACACGAGTACGTTGGTAGTAGTTTTCCGAGCACTGTGGAACATCACTCAATGAAGTGGTGAGTTTTGTATCAGTCCCTTAAAGTTAAGTATGACGATAAAGCAACAGTATCCATGTAATCACAAAGAAAAAAAATGCAATATTGTATGAGCTATTTTCATAATACGCCATTTTATCACAAAAGGAGCACATTATAAGGCAACCCCAGATCGAAGATATCCAGGTACCACGTGCAATGATGCACAGGTCATGATCATCATAGAATATTAACTTACCAGTATTACAATTTCATTATCATGATGTAATTAGTATATACCTTTAGGAAACTATTCTAAGAGCATGACTTGCAATGTCCTTTATCGTGTATATTGCATAATGTACTGTTGTTTTATGCTACACAAGCCCCTGTGGCTTTTCCTGTTAATCATTTTAATTGTTTGCATTTTGTTTGCATTTCACCTTGTTGTACAAATCGATTGTACTACTTTGCAGTTATTTTGTATCATTTGGATATGAAAGCAAATAAATGAAATGAAATGAAATCTACTTTAGATAATTATTTAGCAGCAATAACACCCCGGACCAATCGCTCACTCTTCAAAACCCGAAATGAATCCTTGTTTGCCGATTGCTATATGTTTCTACTTTCCACGTGATGGTTGTTCATATTCTTTCTCATTCTGCGATGGTCGTCTCTAAATGAAAGTAAAACAAAAAGGCCCGAATTCACGAAGGTGGTACAAATGAGACCATGGTTTAAACCATGGACAAAAACCATGGAGCGCCAAGTGTCGCACGGAATATTTCGTTACAAATCAGTCATTTCGTCGATGAAATGATTATTTTGTAACGAAATGACAACATTTTGCAACTAAATGAACATTTCGTGACAACGAAACGGTCATTTTGTCGACGAAATGACCAATTTTGTAACGAAATATTCCATGCGACACTTGGCGCTCCATGGTTTTTGTCCATGGTTTAAACCATGCACGTTTCATTTGTACCACCTTCGTGAATTCGGGCCAAAGTGACGACAGTGGTGTGGTGACGTGAATAAAATCTTAAACGTCAAAAGTAGAGATCCGTGATTCCAAACGACTTTCCCCACGTGCATTATACATTGTTATAGGTACCTGGTAACTCATGGTGTAACAATAATGAGAAAAATAATGACTGAGCCGTCATGGAGAACAGTAAATATAAAAAAATCATTATTGATGTTATTGATATCGAATTAAAGCAATACCAATGATGATTATAACGAAAATGATAATAAGGTGCTGGTAGGGCGTCTGGCCACATGGAAGAGGCTACTCCAGCTTAAACAAAAATACCATGCTATGGGACACGTGATTTCTTCAAGTACCCAGAGCAATATAATTGCAAATCAATGTTAATGCATCAATGTATTACACCAAACACTTTTAGCTAATGCGATGAAAGGTCACTATGGTTACAATACTTACAACATCAAAGATGCCCAATTCTCGGATGTGCTGTATGAAACCAAGTCATTCGATTTATCCTCGTCAAAAGAAATGTCGATCTATCGACTAGCGTCAGCTTCAATCATTTCTAAAGAAACTATAGTGAATGTTAAAACACTTTTTTCTGGCGGGAGAGAGTTCAGTAAAGGCGCTAGCGAAGAGCTTTATCCGCTAAATTTTGATCCATCCCACACATGCGGCTAAAGCTATGGTTAAACATAACAAGCGATCGCGGGAGCAAAGTGTTATAGTGCATTTGAGACCACGCTTCCTCGCCTGTACCACGTGACCTATCCGCGAAATGCGAAGATAACACCAAGGTGGTCCTAAATTAACATCATATTATCTGCAGCACCGGACATATTGACGAGCTTAGAGGTGTGTTAGTTAAACTGGAAACAGATTTGTGTGTGTGTGTGTGTGTGTGTGTGCGTTTTGAATCAATAAGATTTACTATAGCATTAGTTGTTGTTGTTTTTGTTGTTTTTAAAAATAACAGAAAAAAGAGAGAAAAAAATGAGACCCTTAAAAAAATAATTTGCCCCAGACAATACTGACTTAAAATCAGACCATAATAGATCTTAAACAAATAAAACATTATTATTAGATATACAATACAATGTCTCCACGAGAGAGCTCAAAATGAATGTCACCACTATACCAATGGACCATGGAACTACTTATAGTAGCTCTATGATAAGACGACGTCAGTCTTGACAAACGCGAGGACATCGAGGGATTGAGCTTCCGGGGTCTATTCAGCGCAAAGCTTTCGATTTTCCATATCCCAGTCACCTTCGGTCAGTGAAGAGAACCGACTGTTAATTAGTTTGACGCTATGGATTAGGCGTTTAGTGTGTGTTCGAATAGAGCCTGAGAACATAGAAAAAAAATCATATTGTCTGTCAATCATTTCAGAAACACACACACACACACACACACACACACACACACACACACACACACACACACACACACACACACACACACACACACACACACACACAAACCCACAACATAGAGCTAATAGTCTATTCATTAGCTCCATGCTCATACGCGAAAAACAAGTACGTACATACTGAAGATATATATAAATTTCTCTTTAATCACTTTTTCGTGATCTAAGTTCAATTTCGGTTCACACATCTTCAATCTGAATACAGATTTGATTTAATTTGATTCTGTTTCTGAATTTCTTTCAGATGCTTGTTTCTTTCAGATGCTTGTTACTACATTAATTGTGTTTGTCAACTTTATAATTCAGTTGCAACTGATTGACAAATTGCCCTACATCGACGTTATTTACGTCGATGTAGGACACTTTGTCAGTCAGTTGCAATTAAAACATCACGACGGAAGAATTTCATGAATTTGAATAATTACCCAGTACCCGCTGCATGCTATAATGAAGGATAGAGCCAACACTTGCTATCGGGCGGAAGCTCGGTGGTCTAGTAAAGATGACGCCTGTCCGGAGATCAGAATCTTGCTCGAGTGTGTACGCCCATGATTTCTTTTATCATGGCTACTACTGAAAACACTGATCAATTCAGTGCTCATTTACGTCGATGTAGGGCAATTTGTCAATCAGTTGCAATGAAAACATCTCGACGGAAGAAATTCATGAATTTGTGTATAATTCAGCTTTTTCTTTTTACCATTTCCAGAAAATAATATGTTCCTTGTTTATGAGCATTATAAGGCAATGAATTATATTATATTTAGGAGGTTTTATACGGTTGAATTTATGCACAAAGTATACCAGTTCTATTAATGGTGTTACCAACATGGTATCTCAACGTTGTAATATGGGTCGTGTAATATGATAGAATACCGCAATATTCCAGGACGAATGCCGGCGATCAAAGGCAGATAAATCTCTTCACTATGGATAGGGCGCCATCTATTGACTCCCTTTCCTCTCGAGTTGTACCTGATATCGTATCCGTCTTTCTCTGTTTTGTCCATGGTATTATAAAACGGTTTACATTTATAGTTATCCTACACTACCATGCTTTCAATGATTCCAGAAGTCTGACAGGTCTGTTATGTTATGCTTCATTAACACAAGAGGATAATGTTTGCAGCGGAACATGCGTGTCAGTTCAGTTTATGAATAAAAAATATTATGGCAACTTACACCCATCAATGTCAAACCGCGAGTACATTAAAGCCAGGGAGATAAAGGGAAAGTATGAATTATCGTATTATTTGCAATGGATCGTGGAGAAGTCATACTGATGTGTTATTTCATGAAAACAAAATTTTAAAGGTAAAGGATTTGTATTTTTTACACCTAGGACAATTTATGTACAAACTTAATAACAATTCTCTCCCATTTGTGTTTGAGTCCATGTTCACTAAAAATAGATATGTTCATCTTTATCCTACCCGGCAATCCCACTCATTTCATTTGCCATTAACTAGGACTATGTTTGCTAAATCTATATTTTCTTTTACTGGCCCCAAATTTTGGAACTCTCTCGATAATAGTATGAAACAAGTTTTAAGTTTAAACACATTCACATTTAAACTGAAGAAGTTGTTCATAAATTCTTATATAGTTGAATGAGTTATATTTTGATTAGCCTTAATTTTGGGCTTTCTTTTTTATTCGTTATGCTCATTATTTTCTTTTATCTATTCCTTTCCTACATTATGTACATACATCTCGGTGATCCATCGCACCATGTGCCTCGCGTGTGCTGGTATAGACCCTTCGTCTCTTCTCCTTTCTCGCCTTTTTCCTGTCCTCTTGTCTCTTTCTGTTTCTTCTTTCAAAATAATTTCCTCTTTTCCTCTTTTTCCTTCACTGTTTTGTTTTTCTTTCTCTATCTTTCTCTTTACAAGAGAGGTTGCTTGTGTTTGTTTGTCCGTCTGTTTGTTTGTTTGTTTGTATAGGTCGGTATTTGTTGTGCACTTTTTATAATTATGTCTAGCTGAATATTTTTATTTTTTAGTCTTTTTGTCCACGAGGAGACTGCAAAATACAAGCTTAGCTTTTTAGCATGTCTCCTCCATTTCCTGCAACTTTAGTTTTAATTCAATTTTCATTTGCTTTTGTAATGCGTAGTATTGTTAACGTCACGTATTTTTCTTTGTTACTACATTGTATTGATGTTGTGTTATTTTGTGTATGAAAATATTATTGGAAATGAAATAAATGAAATGAAATGAAAGATAGATAGATAGATAGATAGATAGATAGATAGATAGATAGATAAGAGAGAAGAGTATGGTGCTTGTATATATAGCATTAGAAAGAATATTTTTCGAGAAGTTCTTTCCCAACTAAAGAGTGTTATATGTGTGTTTTTCTTTTCTATATGTCTTTGCCTTCAGGATACCGTGTATTCTCCTCAACAGCCGTCTTTATAAACCCACCTATAATGTAAATGTACAGTTTCTTCATCTAGGTTTGCAGGCAAAGTTTTATTATGGGAAAGGGACTGTTGCCAGAGACTGATCACCGGGCGTGGCACAAGAAGCAGGCCATCTTAAATCCTGTGTTCAAACGACGGTTAGTCGAATACAAATTGTGCGTCTTTTGCACCATGTAAAAGTGCGAACCGATGTGTGCTCCAGGACATGGCCAAAATCCCTTGTGGAGATGGGTAAGAGTATTATATCACCTAAATAGATATATCTCCCACTAAATAACATATCTCCCACTGTATCAATAGGAATAGATAATGCTTTAGCTGGATGCTCTACACTGTTGCAGGCAATCGGGAGTTAATATTGTTAAAAAGGCCAAGTTGTTGTAAAGAACAACAACAAAAAAGACATTATTACACCCTCGTAATTATGTGTGGTACCGGACGATTGTATTTGAAACTTGTAGGTGCCACCAGGAATGACTGCTGATTATTCCTCTCCTTTTGTATACCACACTACACAACAAAGCCAGATGTCTCTCCCTCTGCTTTGATTGATGGAATTAGGAGGCGCTGTTCACAACTTCTCGTGGCGACATGACTTTGCAGTGATTTCATGGCACTATACATGCACGGAGACCCATTCCTGGGCGGATCGGGGGGGGGGGGGGGCACCGGGCGCGCGCCCTATCTTTATCTTTATTTAAAACAAAAGAAATAAAAGGAAAAAGTGGGGGAGGGTGCGTGCGCCCCCTTTAATCTTGTAAAGGCGCCTCCCCTTTACTGAATTCCTGGATCCGCCCCTTCATTCACTTCAGGAACCACCTTTTTTAATTGTTTCATGCTTGATCTCAAGATATTGGATAGTTTTTTAAGTGAATTGTCACCCTATATATACCGATAAGCGTCATTTGTTCAGGCGGTAAATCCCGGCGCTGAATTCAGACGAAATTTGAATTTGACCGAAAGAGAAGAGTTTCCTCTCCAGCTGCGTGATTGAAAAAAAAAATAGATTACACTGATATTTCTTGATTTGTTTGCTTGTGTTATTTGTTTATTGTATCGATTTGTTTGAATGTTTCCAACTCGTATCCAACTTGTATCCCCAAGTTACCAGCACTCGAACCGACAGAATTCCTCTTACGAGACATCGCAGTGAAGAGGACCCCCCCCCCAAAAAAAAGGAGAAGGTTATTTCGTGTACATAAATACGATAGATCTAAAAAAGAAAAAGTTTCAAAGCCCACGCTCTTCACACGAAAATCTGGATAAAGTGATAAGTAACGCGTTAATTGCTGTAATGTGTAAATGTAATTATATCTTGACGACGTTGAGGACGAGTACCGAGTATACTCGGGCAAACGTCTATGGAAAATGCGTATTGTAGCAAAATCAAACCGTCCTCAACGGGTTAATCCCACAGCTCGAGTCGTCGTGAAGATGTTCTACAACTTTGATTGTAGAAATTACGATTAACAAAATTACCCCATCCTCGATGAAGTTCAGCTACAATATCAAAGTATGGGTTATGAGTTGTCTTCAATTTGTCTCCACCTATTCAAAATGAAATTTGTAAGACTGCATAACTGCTGATCTACGCTTTAATAAACATGTCGCAAAAAAGGAACAAAGGGGAATAGAACCTGTAATCTACTACTTTCCGGGCAGCGACACGACCACCATGCAGATTCACCCCGGGTGCCGGCAGCGCCAAGATGAACTTGGAATGAATACCCAAGGTCCGAAATTCCGACATTACTATGTTAATTGTCCAAGGCGGACAAGGCATATCAAATGAAAGCAAGAGATTATCAAAGCAGAGGGGTGAAGATGCGGAGTAAGAGTTCTCTGCAATTTGTCTGCCCTCGGCACAAATGAAATATGTAAGACCGCAACTGCTTATCTACATTTTTAACAAACATGTCGAAAAGAAAGGATAACTCTCCTGTTTCCAACATGTTTGAATTTTCATTGTGCAAATAATTTAGTGATATCACAGTGGTTCTCTAAGGGTTGAAGGGGCAAGCTCCTATACGCATCCGCTACGCACCCTGTATGCTGTGGTACGCAGTAGGGGAAATACCGTTTGTACAGGGGGAAAAGAATGACGTCATTGCTTAAATAAGGAAACTCGATTTTCGACTCGATAAACTCGATTAAGATTGTAGACGAGTTGGTCTGTATCAAACCGTGGTTTAGGACAATTATCTACCTAGTAAGAAGCATTTCCCTTTGGAAGTCATAACTGGCGTGTTTTTACAATTCAGTACTAAAATGGTTACAATTGATATACCGAAGATTCTTTATTCAGCAGGTTCAACTATCTGAAAATGAATAGATTCGTAGATCCAATAATGAAGAAGAGTTCGGTACTCCGAAAATTAGATGAAATACTTTAAATTCGAAACAGTGTGAAGTAATGAAAAAATAACAAGGTATACTTGAAAAGCATTTATATAGCATATATATATGTATCATTACATATATGTATAGTTTCATTATACATAATTATGTATATAATATTTACGTATATATGTATATATAATCATATATATATATATAATTATATATATATATATATATATATATATATATATATATATATATATATCATTTAGAAAGAGAGGGATGGAGGGTAGACATTTCTCGCACATATAATATGTCCATAATAAAGAGAGAGAGAGATAGATGAATATACTCTTCGTAGCGTTTAGTCATTATTTTTGCACTCTGATATTGTGCAATAGGGCGGAGGGGGGGGGGGGGGGGGGGGGGGGGAAAGGGGGAATTCAATATGGCGCGGTAGACATAATTGATCGAGGTACAAAGTTACGCCAGACCACTTCTTTGTTGGTTGTCTCTCAACCCTCTGGCCGTGACTGCTGCGGAAGGACGAATCTAACTTGAGGTTTCCTTTTTTTTTTTTGAAAACGTTTTGGTTTTGTTTTATTTTAGGTAGAGTGGCTTCTTTGTATGTGTGTGTGTGTGTGCCTGTGTGTGTGTGTGTGTGTGTGTGTGTGTGCGTGCATGCGCGTATATGCTGTTGTCTTTTAGAACGCATTAGGGTTTTTTACTACACTGTCTTAATTTCGGAACAACAAGGCCTATAATGTGGAGATAAATGTAGATACGATGTACTAAATTAGTAAATATCTCTATGGCCTCCCTATACCCAGTTATCACGAAGTTAGGTAGCCTCATCAATTATTATGTCCTTTCTTTCAAAATCTCGTCAAACAGAAATCAGTGGTCCTTTGAAATCGTTTTCCAGTGTCAAACGCAAACGCCTGAATTTAAAACAGGTGCTCTATGTATATTTGGCACTTGCCCTATTGATATTGCATTGGTACAGGTTTGGTTATTGACTTTGCATCTGTGCGGATGCATGAGCTTTGAAACGATATGATACGATTTTTTTTTTAAATCCTATGATTAAACTTTTCATATTGTCTGCATTTTCAGGAGGTAGGCCAACGAAATCATCTCGTCAGGACACTTTGTTTTGTTTTTGATTTGTTTTGTTTTTTACTGTGAACAGTTCTAGTTATCAATTTATAATTACAAGAGAAAACAGTAATTCTTCAAACTATGTCATGATTGATAAATTTGTTGTTTGATGTAATTCGCTTGAAAAAAAATTGACATATCTATATAGATTTTTATGTATGTCTTCTAGTTTATTACGGAATATTTCGCTTCTTTATTATGCATTGCTAATACGCGATGCATATTGTTCTCTACACCATGGCTGTTGTAATTTTTTTAATCGAATTTTTGTGTCATGAAAGAGTTGAAGAAATAAAAAGAAATGAATAAATGAAAAAATGGAAATGGTAATGTCTGTTATGGGTGGTTTACCCAGCATTTCGAGGTACGGTAACTATACATTTTAAGATCCTTCTCACATTTTCTAATCTTAGGCCCTTTTATCATTGGCAGGACAAAGATGTACAACATCACACAAAACAAGGTCATTGCTACGTTCAGCGTCCTCTACTCTAAATTCTAACCCTTTTCTCATAATCTTTGAGGACACGGCTGATACTTGCGCTTCGACCTCTTTGCCACACACGCTAGTTTTGGCTTACTTCAATCACACAGAAATACCCTCTTCCCGCCTTCGCCTTCTCGAGTTAAGGGCCTTCCCCTGTAAAATTGTGCAGAAGCCGCGCCAAGCTCTTAACCGCACTCTTTTTGAGGAAGTGACGTCTTGTACTCAGTAAAGTAGGGGGGAAATCAGAGGCCGCGGGAGAGGAATTAAGGTAGGAGGGGGTTACGTTTCTTCTCTGTGTCACTTTCTGTACACAAACGAATACGGGACGCGCGGAACCCGCGCAAAAACTTTCTGCGAATCACGGGTTAATAATAGACGCAAGGAAAGAAAATGCGAGCGCCATTACGGAAACGTACTGCAATAGAGAGAGAAGCAGACCCACACTTCGGGATCTCACATCGGTCCTGTCTCAGCCGTGTATATCTAGCTGCATTGGAATGATATTGGATATTACACCGTGTGCTCTTCTTGTTTACCTGCACAGCGCTAACGTCCTACACGTGATTTAATTTTTATCAGGAAGAAGCTGATTAACTTAAATCTTTATTTACGATGTAATTACAAGCAAGCTAACCCAAAATATGAGTTCTACAGGAGCTGGGTTAATCTAACAGAAGTAAGCCTTCATATTTCTGGTCGTGTTGAATACTATTTGAGGAGTAAAACACTTTACAGACAAAATGAGCAAGAAAAGGCCGGTTTCTCGGACCAGCAGTAGCAGCGTCACCGCCGCTTTATTCCCGGGCGTTAACCTGGAAAGTGCCGAGAAGGACACTGTGCTGAAGGAAGGTACCATAGACAAGGAGTCATCTAGTCTCTTCTATCCCTGGAGACCCAAGTTCTGCGTCCTCACGCCAGAAAACCTCACCATCTTCCGTTGGCACTCCAAGAAGAAAGCGTCTCAAGAGAAAGTGAGGAACATCCTGTATCGCATGCCCTTGGACGATGTCACCGCCATAGCAAACATCGCCAAGGGCAAGAGACACATCCACTTTACCATGGTTACGAAAGACGGCACTCTGGACCTACGCGTGGGACTGAACCACCGCGAGTGGCTGACGCAGATTCAGATGGCCGTCTTGGCGCGAAAGAATCGGCGGGATTTCGTGAAGGAGCTGAAGTCGCGATCGTCTGTCGTGGCAAACAAGTTCAGACGGAAAACGATGAGGAGGCGCTCATTTAACAAAGATCCGGAGTACGGAGACGGTAAGATTTTGTTTTCAGCGCATGGTTGTTTTCTTGCTATGCCTTCATGTGATGACTTTCCAAAATGAAACTTTCCAAAGGGTAGGTCTGATATTAGGTTCATTACGTCAGGGGAATCCCATCTTTGGCAAGTTCTTTTGAGCAGAAATCTTCTATCATCTAGATTACGGTTTAAAGTTTCTGTGTTTATGGCATGAATGTTGGCTTTAGAGTCTGTTACGCAATGGTTCTTTGAGCTTGTTGTCATACAGGGTCAATATGACGATGCAAACATTTTAAGTTTTCAAAGTTTCCTTAAGAACTAAGAATGCACTCGTTCAATAAGAATGCACTCATTCAATAAGTCTTTGCTGGTTAAGAGCAACACAATATCCGTCTATGTTGCTGAATATTTTTCTTTTTACTGGAAGGCTTCACAGATACGAAGTTTTGCCGAACATCTAACATTTATGTCAGAGTTATTAGTCGGTTAAACTACTAACCAAGAGTAAACTATTAAACAAGAGTTTTATCGGCTTTGCCGTGGGAGATGGAGGAAGCTGGTTGCGTAATCGCCCCTTGGATGATGATCTACAAACGTGGTTCATACACGCCAGAAATTATTGCAGGTTCTCAAAGTTTGCTAGGCCAAGAAAGCGCGCCATTAGTTGACTTCATAACCTGGACCCCCTCCCCTTTAGTTTCTGTCGTTGGATGTACCTTTGTCTAGAGTTTACAGCATATTGGGCACGAAGCCGAGCAGACGACAGGACGTGTGGATGGTATCATGCCATCTGTTTTCCGGTTTAGCAGTATCATGGGATAATTGCACAAGACTTGGTAGGAAAATGGCCAATATACTGAGAGCTGGAACGTAAAAAGCACGTAACCAAATTCAGAACAGTTTGAATCATAGTCGGTGAGCGAACCTGAGTACACACAGATTAGGATTTGTTTGTTTCTGTGATCGGTTTCGTCAACCCGATGTCTCGTCTCGGGGTGCTCGAGTGTTGTGGTGCCTGTCAGAGTTATTATAGCCTATCAAAAAATACCTGATATATGAAATTAATTGGGGTGGTGGATAGCCTTTGTTTCTCTCCTCCGACTGGAATTGGCGCGCAAGAGTGCAATGTGACAAAGATGCACGCTAGCAGGTGCATGTGTCGACTGTATACGACATGAGATCGAGAATCCATTTGTCATCGCCATGTTGCCAACGCGCCACCAACGGTTCAACCCGACCAGCTCATACCTCTCGCCTAACCCACTTCTTTTCTACCGGATTACTTTGGCAGATTGGGGATTCCTTGACCCGTGAATAATCAATAAGGAGGGCGTGGTGGCCGTCACATAAAGAGATTTAAATCGTCTAGCGCTGACGGATATGTGACAAAAATAATATTGACCTTACCTTCATGATTCATCTTCGCTACCACAGTCTGATGTGGTATATTCGTTGTCCCTCTCGAACTGCATTCGTCACAATAAATTAATCAATTGATAGACTGAATACATCCATTCCTTTGTCATTCCGTCTATTTATCACTTATGTATGATTTTATTAATATCGATTGACTGATTCGTGGTCTTACTTATCAGTGATATATACATTGAGACTTTCATTTTGACATCCTGGCACTTGCAACTGATTGATTATTATCAATATCAAGCTCGTAATTAGTGATGCTAATCAGCTGAAAATAGCAGTTTGATAGTGAAATAGATCGGAGAGCAGTGTATAGCTGCTAATACTGCAATTGAATAAGAATATTAGCAGCGAGCAGCAGCAGCAGTAGCAGAAGGAGCAGTAGTAGGCCCTATATGTTGTATACTCCAGTATCATTGTCAAAATAGTTATTTTGACATTGACTTTTGAAAAATGTTAACACGTCCGATGAGAAACCTTCTTAGGCCACTTCCCGCCGGGGAGGGACGGTGAGGAAAGATGTTGTCACGCGGTGACAAGTGCGGCCAAAATTTAGGGCGCAGTTACGCGGACAATGGACCTGTCATTAACTGATAGACTTCATTATCTCGGAGACCTAACGGCTCGTCAACTAACAGTCACATGGAAATGATGTCGGACAAGTCCCTAATCACAACTTCCCCCAGGTCTGGTACGTCCCCAAGCACGTGTGAGAAAGTTGAGGCGCGCCTGTTCGATGGGACGACGTGCTCCCGTGTAAGTAGAAGGCAACGGAGAACCACGCAGAGTCTACCTCGTTATTACAGGCCACGCGCGCTGAGGTCGTTGTGGGTGCAAAGGTTGTGAATCAGCCTCAATTAATCAAGGTTGATTCACAACCTTTGCACGTAACAACTGCTGCTCTGTTGAGGCTGTCTTGCTGCAAGTCTCATCATGAGTAAGCTAACTGACGCGGGAAAATAACTGAGTTACGACGGATAAGACTCTTGACTCTAAATGAAAATGGAAGATCAGGAGTTCGTTGTAAAGTCATCGGGCAGACGACGAACTCTCAGTCGTCAGTGGCCGTGAGGTCCCTGGCTCGAGGTCCCTGATCGACGAGTTCCCTGGTAGCACCGATACATTGTCCCGGGTCCTCAGATACCCTATCCTCATTGCCTCGATCGATACCTCTGAAGGGATTTTAAAAAGCAATCGGTCACGTGGTCACTTGTTTTGAAATATTCCAGTATTTCCATAGTGCATGTGAAACGCATTTACCAATATTCTTCATGGTGCGTCCAGTCTACGACGAGATGTTCTTGCTCAGAATGCCCCTATTGAAGGGATGATATAGTTTTGGTTAAGATCGGGGATTCAGGCTTTAACTTCTTGCGAGATGATTAGAAACCACTCCATGAAATATCAAGGGGCAAACAATTCTAGAGGAATACAAAGTTTATTTGATGAAAATTGGTTTTGAAATGGCTGAGATAGCCAAAAAGAAAGTGAAACAAAGCGATCCTAATAAAAAATGGGTCCAATAACCCTTTATTAGGATAGCTTTGTTTTGGATATCTCTGCCATTTCAAAACCAATATTTATCAAATTAACTTTGAATTCCTTTAAGAATTATATGCTCTTACATATCTCAAAACAGATTTCTCGCTCTATCTCAAAAAAATTATCATAAAAAACGTTGAAAACCTGAAGCCCCATCTCAACCGAAACTATACAATTCCTTTAATCACAGTGTAAAAGAGAAAAAGAATTCGATTATCAGGTTCGCTCCCTGGAAAAGCAGTGTCGACACACTGACAAGTCTACAGTAGTCCTACATGAATGAAATCAAAGCGTCTTAACACATCCATTATGCACGCTTGACAATGTATTGTAACGTAACTTGATGATTAGTCACTTCTTCATCTCATCTTCAGGGTCGATGTTTTGCTGTCTTCCTGTTGTTATAACTGACATCGTAAACAATATAAGCATTAGAATAGTAAACAAGCTAATGGTGACCCACCTACTCTATGATTGTTACTGTAAATGGTATTGGTCCAAGTGTCGTCGTCAATAGAATATACGCTACACTCCGCATGAGTCTAATGAGCCTAAAATCGTCTTAATCGGCGATAAAAAGTCCCGGTTCAGAAGCCAAAAATCGTCACACTCGGCAATACTAAGTCTCAGTTTTCCTCATGCCTTCATATACAACAACAACAACAACAACAACAACAACAAGAGAATGTCGACTGGATGGAAGTTGCAGAGTTGAACATCGGACGATTCGAAGGATATATCCAGTCAATTTCGTTTGAAATACATGGGAAATCAGTCGCATAAGTCAAAGTGGCTGCGTCTTCCGGTATATTTCATGATGCAAACTTGCGTCACACTACACATCGATTGCTACATCCTTTGATAAGATGGGGTCTCATTTTTGTCCGCACGTGTACATGTCTCTTTTGCCCAGATGTGACTGATCAAACCCGTCTGGAAGCCAGTGGAGTTTGAGCGTTCTTCTGTGTTCATGTAAAATGAATGATGTCAGTGTAAAGCCGTAAAACAGAAGCGTATTTACCAGTGGGATGTATTCGGTATATTGCTTGTGTATCTGCAGGTGTAATTCTCCGATTTTATCATGAGAATAGCCAGCAACAAAGTTTAGATGACTGAGGATGTACGTGGATTATGAGTCCTGAGTTGTGAACAGGTACGCTGTCTAAACTTAAATGACATCTGGGACTGCAAAGCGAATGCATGTTAACTCGTGTTGATTTATAGTACCCTGGTTATTACTATGCGAACAAATGAATAGATTCTAAATACGTGTCATGTATTTTATAATAAATTTCTACAATATTCCTCAGAGTAGGCCTACTTAGATCCGCCTACAAAACTCTACCGATGACGTCATCTGTCAATCAATGCAAAATTACTAATAAGATTAACAAAAAACAGTGTATACGCTTGATTAGAGTATCATAATCAGCATTATATAGTTTGTATTTCCATTGCATACCAGTATGGTCCTTTAAAACTGGCTAGCAAAACAGTACTGTAATTGAATGATCCGCGATGATGACACATACGACGTACACACTCACATCCAAACAGATTAACGCATGATTATGCGTTGGCTCTTGTTATGCAGTACATTAATGCGGCGGCGCATTTCCATGTAACGTCCAGTCAGTATATGACTCGATGGGAAATGTTTAAGATATACTCACAAAGTTCATATCAAATTGACGGCAGCATACAAACAGAAACATGTCCAAACACCTGCTGATACTCACCATTGATATAATCATACATGTATTTACGGCGTGGAAAAAATATGAAAATGTGGTGTGAGTCGAAAAAGGCCTAACTTTGAATCTTCCAAGAGTCTGATATCGCTTTTTTTAGAGTCCGTGAGTCGAAGCACTTTCTTCAATTCCGAAGACTTCACTCCATGGGGGTTTTCCGCACCATAAATCCTATAATGATCATTATACTATCATTATCATCATCATTATTAGCACTATAAGATCGTCTCGTTGTCGGTCGACATTAGGTTCGCGACGCGAACGCTAAAGACGACGCCACTATGCAAAAAAAAGGGGAAAAAAGTGTTCTGTTCAATCATGCAATAGACAAGTGTTTCCACTGCCCAACCCGGGAGGAGGCGTCGCGACGCTTCGTCTTAGCGTTCGCGTTGCAGATCTAAAGCTCGCTAATGTCATGATCATTGTCATCATCAAGAAAAGAATGTATAAAAAGCTGAACTATTCGCCCTCTCTTCTTCAACTTTCTTTTTCAAGCCAATTATGTACAATTCATAAATACTACGTTTCTCTTTCGCATCCTGAAAACATCAATCAAAAGTAACAACTCATCGTGACCTTATAACTTGAATAAACCTATATTCATTCCAATGATATCCTGTCGTTCTTTTCCCCTATCCCCTCCCCGTTCTCTGCCGTTTACTGCATTTCGTTTCGGAAGAAACACATCTCTTGTCTAGACATTCCCTAGATATTATACCCTTAACACAATTCTTATCTCAAGGACAAACTGTCGTTTTATCGCGCAATGATCAGGGGCCCTTAGCCCAAAGTCTCGGCGCATTCGACGCCGGTCTGTACTGTTAAGGTAAGGAGCTTAAGAACGTTTTATACGTCATTTCTTTCAAGGGGGAAAATTCGGGAAAGGACGAGGAAGAGAATGAGCAGGTGATGGTGATGATAAAAGTAATGATAAGTATTTGGGTAATACTGTTTAGAATAAAGATGATGATGGTGACAATGATAATTTTGATAATTGTAATAATGATGATGATACTGATGATGATGATGACGATGATAATAATATTTATAATGATGATAATAATAATGATAATAATAAATAATAATAATAATAAATAATAATAAAATAATGATAATAATGAAAATGGCTAGATAATAACAATGATGGCAACAATAATAACATAATAATAACAATCATCATTATTATTGCTATCATTATCATTATTCTTATTATCATTACTATATCACGCTACACACCTATTGATGCTAGAATCTTGCTAATATATAGGTGCTGTTATACACACGACATGCATCTTACAACATGTAACTTTACTCCTCTCAAGGGCAGGAGGTTCCGTTATCACACATTATGCATCTTCCATCTTTTTCTCTTTTTTTGTCGAAAAGCTAAAATGAAGTCGTCTTTCGTTGATTAATGTTCATTGCTTGCAATGTTCCATTTATCATCATTACTACGATAACAGGCTTTGATTGATTTTGCGTGTCTCTATTCATCTACCGAAAATCGGGGGCAGCTTCCTTGGATTTCATTCCCCAAAATTTTCTGAGAGAGAGGGTAGAAAGGTTTGGGGGGAAAATCAGGACTGGAGATCTTTCCTCAGGGTTAGATGGATTAGCACGAATCTTACTGTCCTTGCGGAGAATGTCTCATAGCTTTGTGGTAATGATGAAGTAGTCGGGCGCATAATCATTATATTAGATGTGGGTCATGTTCTTTGGCTCTTGCTGTGTAGTGATGTGGGTGTATCTTTTTTTTTCGCTCCGTTCCTAAATCCTCCTGATCTTTTCTCGTTGCTTTGTTGTTGTTGCTGTCCTATATCAGACGCTGGAATACAACTTCTCGATTTATCTCCGGCTTCATTTTTTTTTTCTCTCTCTCTCTTTGGCTGTTTGATGGTCAAAAAAAGCACTTTACGTTTTTCTCGAACTTCTTGAATGCATTTCTCATATCAGCCGTGCATATAGCCTACAAATTCTTTCGGCATTTATAGCATCCATCACTTTGAATAATTGCTCAAGCGTTAAAAATATACCTGGGATAACTTAATCATAATTTCAGATAATAATGGTATAATGTGCAATCTCACTTACTTTTTCTAGCATGCAATGGTACATGAAATATCTTGTGTATATGACACCCCAAAATTAATAGTTTGAAATGAAAAACAAGAATTAGTCTATTTCCCTTCCATGATCAGCATTATTTACGACGTTTACAATGTAGAATTAATAATATTCATATTGTTCCTTGTTTGTGGAAATATAACAATGTATATATAGCTAATCCGTACATATCTTGAATTGCGTGTAAATATTGGACCCTATACTCTGCCCTTGTTATGCTTGTGAGATCAAAATATTAATCATTATAGCTACCGAAAGTCAGTACTCTTCTGCTAAAGATGACTTGCTTCACTTAAAACTTGGACAAGAGGTGAGGGGAAAAAGAAAACGATTAAAAAAAAAACAGTGAGCAGTGTGAACCGATTTGAGGAATGAAAACTTTTGAGAGGTAACAACAACAGAGCAACAAGAACGTAAGTGTCTTGCCATAGGCGTGCAGGCTAATCGGAGATACCACACGCGGTAAAAAAGACCAGCTGAGGACTGGATGAACATGAATGTTATGCTGATAAAACAAACTAAAGTGTAAACTTGTCGAGAGAGGGGAAACGTGAGAAACACCGAGGGATGGGGGGGGGGGGGGGGAGAAAAGGAAGATGGGGGGAGGGGGACATGAAAAGGAGGGGGACGGCCAGAGAGGAGGGGACATGTTCCTAAGAATATCAATGTGGGTGCGTGGGTTAATGTTTCAGGACGTTGACTTTGTTTGGGGGCAACACACATTATATCAGTGTGTTACTGATATCCCTGATGGAAACACGCTCTGGAGACAAACATTTTAGCATGCCAGACACTGTGGTGTGGTGTATGTGATTATCTCTTATACAGCTTCATTTTCATATAACGCTCATTTTTCTTAAATATGGGAAAATAGAAAACTTACTGATTATCGGTTTGTTTGTTTTTTATTTGCTTGATTGCTTTCCGGTTAGTTCTTTAGTTTGTTTGTATATGTTCGCCTTTTCCCCGGCTGATAACTTACGGTGTTAAACTTTCAAACCTTCCAGAAGAAATTTGCAAATGAAGAACCCTAATTACTGCATTTTGTCCCGTTGAAACTTGAAATTTGCAAATGAAGAACCCTAATTACTGCATTTTGTCCCGTTGAAACTGACAAAATTGAATAGGAAACGATCGAATTATACACCGCTGTAAGCAATCTTGAAACAGAGACGTTGATTGATCGTATTAGCTTATTCAGCCTCCGGAAGCGTTTCTTTATAGTCAGACAATATGAAAGTCATACACATGAAAATTGTCTGCGGAATCGACGTTTCCCATATCAATATAGGAACCACAGAAATAGCGGTCTTAGCCATGTTTCGGTGTTGTCATTCTGGTCTTGATATAATTGATTTGATTTCCACTGAAAAAAAAAAAAGGTGAAATATGAAAAAGTGTAAAAATGTGACGTTCATAGCTAAAGGATCAATTTTCACCATACAGAATGATACAATGTATCGTGTTCATGAAAAGAGAATGACAAATAAAGGAAACAGATTTGACTGTTGAAAGGAAGAAGAAGAAGAAGAAGAAGAAGAAGAAGAAGAAGAAAACCAGTGGAGTATCAAGGAGAGAACAAATTAGAAATGCTTTGCAGGCAACGCTATACAGTGCTGTAATTCAGTCAGCTAGCTAATGATAGTCATGTAAGATACAACGTTGCCTGAATAATGATGTGTATCATTTACCAATTACTATAGACTATTTCTACTTTTTTAAAAATCTTCTCTCAAATCCTCATGGTAACGATTTCGTTTTCTGTTTTCATTATGCATTTTTTCACACTATCATTTTTTTTCTTCATTTTCCGACCTGTTATTTTCTTTCTTATAAAGAACAAGGGCAAATATGTTTTTTTCTTATTATGATGGTTCAAAACAAAACTTTTTGGAAGCCAAAGATATTTTGAGGACAGTCAGTGGTTTCTTCTGTCATGCAATCGGAATGCAGAATTTTTGGTAATTCGCGCGAGAAAACACCAGATGGAAGGCCATAGTTAATAGCATTATTATGAAGGCTAGAAGCTACTGAGTGAAATCATTCAATATTTATACACCTTTTGCACACATGGCTCTAAACTGTGGAATGTTGTTGATAACTCACAGAGTTGCTGTAAACATCATCATCATCTTTTCATCATTAATTTTTACTGCATATCTTACAGTGAAGAAAGGTTACATGGAACTTGTTATATTCATCATATCTGTATAAGAACAGGGAGGGAGTTACAAAAACTTTCAATTTCAGTTAATTAAATTTGATTATTTTTCATGTTCATCAAAATTATATGCAATCATATTGCTACAAACACAACATGATTTTGAGTACAATCAGAAAGAGGAGCAAGAAGATAATCTTCTAAAATGCAAAATGAATGCAGCTGACCAGTGTCCCATCTATGATTATACCGTATGTCCCCCCCCCCCAAAAAAAAAAAAAAAAAAAAAATTACAACGGTACCCTCCGCTACGATAACTTAAAAATAGTGAATCAATCCAAATACAATTTTAGGGCGTGAAACTGATATCTCTTTGCCCACATCTTACGGAAAACCCCATTCGATTTGCTTCAGTGGTCAAAGAGAAATGAGGAATTTTGTAGAGCATGTCAGAAATCTCTTCCCTCCAAGTTCTGTCTATTATGTCATGTATGTTCACACATTAATATGCAGTTCCGAGAGCATCCAAGTGCTTAACTTGGAAGGATCAGACTCTATATGACATGCTTTACAATAATCAACATTTCTCTGTGACCGCTTATCCAAATTGTATGGGGTTTTCTGCAAAACAGAGCTAAGATGTTATATTTCAATACCCTGAAGTAGCATTAAGACGGTCTAATCATATCGGGTGTTATCAATGCGAAAATCTGTTGTAATTTTTTTTTTTTTTTTTTTTTGGGGGGGGGGGACATACTGTGTAGGTGCACTGGTTAGTTTTGTCGTGGTGCCATGACATGAAATAGTTGCGAGCTGATAGTTTTCATGATTGAAATACAAAGAAACAATAATAAAACCATCAACATGAAAAGCTAAGAATAGTCTGATAATATCATTACCAGATTTACCATGTGATGTAGCCCCATGGTTTTACAAAGCATATAGTTAACGCATTGCATTTTTCCTTTTGTGAGATGATGATAAAGTCATGCGAGACGAGAGTATCAGACTCATAAATGCTTAAACCATATACCTTCAAGAAGCAAGCGTGTGTTACTTTTCCGTATTTTTCGAATTCTCCAAATGGCATGGTTTGAAGGTTTCTTCAAGTCGTCAAAGGCAGAAGAATAATTATGGTTCTACTCTACTCAATTCTACATTTTCTACAGGCATCGGAATAACGATCAAAAATGAAGGCGAATGTATCTTGGTGGCTCGGATATTCTCGGACGGGCCTGCGGCGAAGAAAGGCACACTCAAAGTTGGTGAGTAACCCTTATAGAGTAATCTGTACAGCATGCTCGTTCTCTGCGTGACAGTTCATTATTCAAAAGGTTCGTTATTCCGAAAGTTCGCAAATCCTAATACGAAATAAGGTTTGTTGTTCCGAAAGGTAGTTATTCCGAATGTTCGTTAATTCGAAAATAAAGTATGATTCGTTATCCTGGGGATTTTGATCCGAAAATAGTAATTATAAAAAGTTTTTTTTTAAATTAATATTCCGAAGGTTTGTTGATCCGAAATCGAGAAGGTTTGTAATTCCGAAGGTTGCTTAGTACACACTATTTTTCATATTCGCATTAACGAACCGTATTAAAACAAACAATCAATAGCAAAAACAGAGCATTGGAATCAAAATGCACTGTTTGTGATGATATGAAGTTTGAATCATATGCTTGTATATTTCGGTGCACATAGCGATCTCAACACCCACGGGTCATACAGCTCACGAGTTATGCAACCCAAGAGTCATACATCCCACGGGTTACACAGCCAGCTGGTCATAGGGCCCACGAGCTAGACATTAAAGACCTAATAAAATGGTTTAGGCATTTTTTTCTCAATGATGTAATAATATTAAATGTTAAATTCTAAGTAATTCTATGGTTGTGCGGGTTTTTTTACTGTTCTGAATTTTGTTCTATATTTGTTAACATAATGGATGCAATTTCCTCGGTTTTGGAAAACTTGCTATACTTTCGCCGCATGCGGCGCACTATCACTTCTAAATTGTGATGACGTCTAAGAACGGAGTCGTTCACGACCAGTCTAGAGCCGTAGCCAGCGAGCTGGCAAGGCTATGCTAGCGCAGCGCAGCGACAGCCGGCCGGCGGCTGCACTGGCTAGCGCTGGCGGGGGAGCGAGCTAGCGAGCGCATAGCAGGTGCTGCGCTGCACTATTGTCATTGGCTAAGCCTTTAGACAAAAGAATATTTAATGAACTGTATCGGATTTAATACTGCCAATAATACAGATTACAACTGTGGTACGCTTGGATATCCATTATTTTCGGCAAACTCGTGAAATAGGCCCCACCACTGCGTGTCTGTACTAATAGTAATACTACGGCGACTCGCCTGTTTCAGCCCCACCGTGTGGCGTTCATCTCGGTAGGTAAGCACGGCGGTGGGGCTGCCTTCCACAGTGAATACTCGTGAATGCGGCGAAAATGACTTCATAATATGGCCCTCGACTAATTTAACGGCCAATTTAACCATAGATACAACCCTACCTAACCCTAAACCCTAGGAGGACCTATACCCTTGCTTGCTATTTAAACGCACGGGTACGGTGCACGCGCACTGCGGTGGGGCCTATTTCACGATAGCCCCACCACCACTGCGTGTACTAATACTACGGCGACTCGCCTGCTTTATAGGCCTAGACCTACTCGTGAATCCAGCCCCACCGTGGCATTCATCGGTAGATAAGCACGGCGTTTGGGCTTCCTTCCACAGTATGATTTTTAGCATAAAACAAAAACTACTCGACCAAAATTGACGATAATTCTTGGTATCGTTTTTCTTAGAAAATGGCGCATCTAAATTACTGATAACAAATGTTGCAGAAACTGACTATGGGAAACTGGTTAGGCCTTTTTTTTTTTTTTTTTTTTTTTTTTTTAGAGCCACGACCCACCCTGTAACAACATAATCCCCCTAACCGTTAGGCGTTAGAGTGTACGTGTAGCCTCTGTACTACTACCAAAGATTCTGCTATTACTACTTACTAGTCTACTAGACCTAGTGCCGTAGTGGTAATAGTACTACTACTAGTAGTAGTACTAGTAGACTACTCGTCAGTACTACTTCTACTACTAGACTACTATAACTACTAGTAGACTGCTACTAGATCTACTACTAGACTACTAACTGGTAGTTTAACTTGTAAGCGCCGACCGACGGGCCAGGCCACGGCCGGGACGCTCCCGCTTGCTTGCTGTGGCCGGAGTAGCCGCTCACTTTGTGAGCGAGCTGGGCGTGTTCTTCTAATCTACTTACTAGACAAACAGTTACAACTTACAATGTCAATCATGTAGAATACAGTATATCCTTTCTAACGTTAAACTATATGGGGGCATATCAGACATACCACTCTGTATTTCCCAGGCGATCGTTTCCGTGAGGTCTATTCTCGGGCTTGGTGCCATGTTCATACGCTCTTGCACTGGCAGCGGGGGAGATGCAGCTGGTTCATATCGGTAAGGTACTAGGTGCAGCCCCACGATAACGTTCTGGTTCATCGGCTGCCTCTCCCTCCCCATCTTCCCCTTCAACTTCATGTGCCTCCTCTTCTTCTCCGCTATCGTCAGAGCTGCAGTCTTCATCATCATCATCAATGTCGAAGTTTACCCATATAGGGGAAGACATTATGCTCGAGGTACCAGGTATCTGTGCAAGCTAACTTAGTGATAATGTACGTGGTAATGCGTACATGTCGACAGTCAGTGGGTCGACTGGGAGCGCACATCCCGCGGGGCCCGGGCCTGGCAGGGCTAGCTATCGTGTACGCGCGTGTACCAAGCTAGTAATCTGAGTGCTTGTGCTGAGCGGCGTCTGCTAACTGAGCACAACTCCGTGCTTATACGTCATCAATCGGTTCAGGGATGTTGGTCACGTGACTATCTTTTTCGCAAAAGCTGCAACGGGGTCCTCCAAAAATGTGATATTTGGGGGAGTTTCTAGAAGCGATAAAAACCGGAACGACACTGACAACATATTTACATTGATAATCATGACATATATTTTACATTTCTTTTGCATATTAAAACATTTTGCAAGCATTTTATTAGGTCTTTAAGGGAACAATGCCCATGAACTCGACACCAAATAGAATAGGCCACGAGCTATAAGGTCCACCAGCTCGACACCAGGCAAATAAGGCCCCTGAGTTCGACACTAGGCAGAAAAGACCCACGAGCTCGACTCGCGGTAAAAAAAAAAAAGGCCCACGAGACCTAAATACACAGTTTCGGTCTTGTGTGCTTAGTGTCGAGCTTGTGGACCTTATTTGCCTGGTGTCGAGTTCATGGACCTTATTTGCCTATATACAGTTGCCTTGGAGGGCTGTTTGACTCTGGGCTGTATGACTTATGGACCTTTTTTGTCAATGTCGACCTCGTGGGCTGTATGACTCGTGAGTGTTAAGCTCGAGGGATGACTCCGTATATTTCCCTAGGCCTTTGTTATACACTCAGATGTTTTCATTATACCTGGGATTGGATAATCGATTTCAATTTTCTCCTCTTATTTCCAGGTGACGAAATTGTCGAGGTCAACGGGCGAGACGTCCACGGGCACCACGCAGAGAAGGTCGCCTCAATCATCAAGGCCCAGTCAGATAAGGTGGTCCTCATGATCAAGGCGTCCTCAAGGTACTCGATCCATATGATTATTTTGATCATGATTACAATGTCATGATCATAATAACATTAATAATGATCGTTATCATATTTGCCTTATTGACTACAGACATGGAGACAAAACAATATCATAGTTGTGATCACATTGGCAATGAAAATAGAATAATTTTAGTCGTGGATATTCAGGACAAATGATAGCACAAAAAGTGGTAGCAGTAGTATTAGTGGTGGTAGAAGCAGTTATTTCAACAAGAAACTCAGTTTGAAAGAACATTGAGCAAGACTTATAGTAATGAAACATTCTGATGAAAATATAAAGAAATGTAAGTTTAAACTTTGATGAAGGTAGTAAGCATAATAACATTATCATCTATCTCACAGTGGATTTGGCATGTCAAATAATCATTAAACATGTCCTTCGATATATTTTTCTAGACAAATATCAGGTATTTTAGGCCAATGAAATGCTTCCCTTGTGTCTCTCCCTCCGGTTCGTCTGTATAATAGCGCATGATGGGACGAGTCCATTCTAGCATAGGCGTAAAGGAGAAGTAAATTTATTCCCTCAAATTCCGGCACCATCCTTTCCCTCCTTTTTAATGTCATATACAGAATCAAGGAAAGATGTTTTGATACCCGATTCATCTGACCCCCCACCCCCACCCCAAAGAAAAAAAAAACCAACAACAAACCCAAACCTCACTTCTACCTGATATACAGACGACTTATAGATGCCACTTTGGACAATTTATTGAAGGGCGTGTTCTATCGTGTCTATTATTTCTTTAAGCGTAACTTCTTTTCTATCATACTTCGTCTAGGTTTTAACCCCCTGCCCACGGAGGAGGGTTGACTGACTGCACCTATGTAGTAATCAATTGCCTTCACTCACTGGAGAATAATGTACTTCCTCACCCATATCCCCTTGAATCCTTGGTTAATTTCCGGGTTGCTCTTAAAGTGGACCAATGTTTGGTTTTTATTTTTGGTCTTTAATTTTTTTTCTTGATTGAATTCCGTTCTTCTCCTTACTCAGGATATTATACGTTAAGTGATCCCTGGGGCCGTCAGTAAGCCGACACTAATTTCGAAGAATTATGTCTTTTGTAGTAGTGGAAGACATTTTATGTTTTCATGTCGTGATAGATATTCCTCAGACAACAGGCTGACAGCGTATCAGCACTAATCACGATCGATGTCAAACGATACATGACTGAATTAGGCGAGAATATCTATTTCAAAGAAACGTCTACACACTTTTTTTAAAAACTTTCTTGAGGAGAAGCTACGCATCCTCAAATAGAATCCATTGTAATCCATGTTAAGACCGTCTGGATTGACTTCAAAAACAAACAGCAACGATAATGAAATTCAGACAAAATTAAAAAGGAGCATGCATTACACATATCTTGTCTTGTCTAGTCGTTTAATAAAGTTTGAAAAGAAGTTACAGTGCCCTCAAAAAACGCCACCCAAAAATGTTGGAAAAAATGTTTCAAAGTAGTGAACCCTGACCAAACGATGCTGAATGAAAAAAAAAGTTCATCTATAGTTTTATGTTTGTAATGTAGTGATTTTAGTGTAACTAACGCCTTTTCGTCATAAGCATTATCAGCATTTTCTCGATATAACTTTTCATGTTTTAAAATCTAATATTTTTTTAAAATAAAAAAAGACCCTCGATATCATTCTATGATAACCCTATCAATGAGCTATATAGTAAAGGCAAAAGTGTGGTGTATTTCTTTTCAATTTTACATCAGACTGTAGTTTGTTGACATACAAAAATGCAGTGATACCCCTTGTGACGTTTCATCCACTTAAAAACAAATCACAATAAATCAAAGCAGCTTATAATTTTTCATCGTTTCATTAATTTTTTAAAGTCAATAATGCTCAGTTCTATAAACGGAAGAAATTTCCCCCTTTCTTTCAACCAAAGTTGAGAGACCTTCTTCCTTTAGGCCCTTAATTCTGATATCTTTCATGTCAGTCACAGCTACCACGTAGTCAACAGGATACCATTTTTGCAACTTTAGATAACATTTTCTCCTGGTTTGCTAATCGGAGATGAGCGCGTAGAGTTTTAGCTCTTGAATTTCCTTTAAGTATATTATATAGCCGTCGCAGGTGACGATATTTTTAGACTCGTCTTGTCATTGTTACGCAACGACGCATTGTCTTCTTATCTATATCGGTGACTATATTAGTCAGTATTCTGCGATTAAGTAGTCAACACAATTCAAGACGTCGTTGAAGTGCCCTTTGTAAAGTCACTTGATTTAGAATTCCAATGACTAAATAAAATAGAATTTCAAGTATTCCTAGAATTTCTTTGTACTTCTTTTGGTTCGTTCAAGGGTCTTCCGGGGGGTCTGTAGATGGTTTATTCATCAGATGAACTTGTGACTATGTAGATAAAGTTAAGATGTTGACATGGTTGATGTGGTATCTGTCTCAATGGGTGTCGTCGTTTTGAGCTATTAGTGGTTGTTTTTTTGTAGGGGTCACTTAATAGTTTTGCAGAGACAAATTTCAGCAGACATCTGAAGTGACATTCATCACCGGTGATCTGTTTTCATGATTATGTCAATAGGAATTGGAGAATGTGGTCCTTAGAGGTTGATTTGGATCGCAAGAAAGGCGAGTCATGACTAACAGACTGTTGAGATGTGACCACCTACGCACACCTGTTCGTAGCCTTTTGACAAGGCCTCTTACTGGTTGAGATTTTCACCGCACACTTTGACGAGGGTTTTAACGAGACTTAAATGCTGTAAGGGCTGACGCCATTCCCTCGCGCGCTTCTACCTGTCTTCCTTCTGTATACAGGATGGATTATATCCAACACCTCATCACTCTAACGTTCCAAGATTCTGAAATAAATCAAGAGAAAATTCCTGGAAGAAGAAAAACAATTTCAGTTTGATAAGGACCAATCTGCAGATGCTAGTGCGGTGTAGATACTTCCACAAATTGCTTCCCATCTATAGACACACGCTTTGATTTGATTTAAATTCAGCAAACATGTGCATTTTTTGAGTGATGAAATAATAGTTTTCCTGCAAAGACGTCTGTGCAGAGTTTGAACGATGTCCTCACAAAGACATTCAGAGGTTTCCCTTGATTTCGATTGACTTCCTGCAGGTGTGGGGAAATATAGAAAGTCATCAGTCAGATCAAGAGAGAAAGCCGAACAATCGTGCTGTCTTTCATTGATGTGAATCACCAGCACACACCGTTTGCTTCCGGATTGTCTGGAAACGATTCTACCGCACAATGTAAAACAACATCATGGAATTTGGCAGGAAGGAATAATTTCCTATATACTTGCGATAGAATGATTCCGATTACAGACTGTATATGCCAACACGTTGTCATCCTTATTGTATTGTCTTCTTCTCTGAACAATCTCTGAACATTCTTTAAATCAAGGAATCGTATAGAGACCTACTGAAAACAGTCTGATTGTGAATATTGTTTAAGCACATCAAAATAAATCACTGTCAAGGTTGTCACAGTCACTATTGTAATCATATTTACCGCTCATCTGATTTAATCAGTGGATGCATTAAGCCAGTTCGGAGTTAGCTGATGTTAATGGGCACATTGGTACAAATGACCTTTCTTTTTTTTTTTCTCAGTCGGTTTAGGGGCACTTCACTCGCTTTCAGAGCGGCATAAAAATGCATAATCTTTACCTAGCAATTTATGGATTCATCAATCCTGTCCAAACAAAGAATGAACTTGCGTTGACCAGATGACCAGAATGATCCGTCAATTTACATTTGAATGTCTCATCAAACTCTTTCTATTGATATTTCCAAATACCACTGTCAGGTGGATGTGCTGGCAAGCAGTATTTGTAAGGATTACGTGAATAATCATTACATCACAGATGCTTATCTTTCATGCCTGTTGGGATAGGAATGACTGTTTTTCTGCTCATGCGCAAAGTGGAACTGCGAAGTGGCTGATCGAAATAGAGCGACGCAATATCTTATTTAATATTTGTGCTGGGGGCCACCAAAGAATACTTAACCCACTATGTCCATCTTGACCCAGGTGTATAAATGGCCACCTGATAATACATGGGGGTAATTGGAACATTGGAGAGGCTACCCTGGGTAAATAACACCTTATAATTATGTGATGATTATTACAGTAAGCCTATAAAATATAAGTTATTACTACAGTTCAACCTGTCTATAGTGGTCAACCAATGGAGACGATAAAAAGTGGCCGTTATATACAGGTGACCGCTATAGACATGTTCTTTAACATGCTTTTTCTCTCGGAAAGTGTTGTTTTTAGTGGTGGTATACGGCAGGTGGCTGCTATAGACAGGTGAGTACTAAGACAGGTTTGACGTTATACTCTCTTTACCTCATTCCAGATGATGATTTTGTCCTCTTACTCCTTTTACTTGCAGCTCAAAGATATCTGTAGGCACACAGAGCGAAAACCGACACACGATATGCGGGGACGCCTCCAGAAGACCACGCCCACTCAGCATCGTCTCGGGATCAGCCACGTCCAGTACGTATGATATGCATATCTTATGTGACAGTCCAAGGAGGTGTGATACCCCTTAGATAGATGATAGATAGATAGACAGATAGATAGATTAGAAAGATAGATAGACAGATAGGTAGATAGATAGACAGACAGACAGACAGACAGACAGATAGATAGATAGATAGATAGACAGATAGATAGATAGACAGATAGATTAGAAAGATAGACAGACAGATAGATAGACAGATAGATAGATAGATAGATAGATAGATAGATAGATAGATAGATAGATCATTGTAGATATAGATAGATAGAGGATAGACAGATAAATAGATAGATAGGTAAATAGATAGATAGAGACATAGATAAATAGATAGATAGGTAGATAGATAGATAGGTAGATAGGTAGGTAGATAGTTAGACAGACAGATAGATAAAGATATACCTTGTAATCATTCATTTATATTACTACTATAAGGTTAATCCTTTGTAAAGCTATATTTTTAAAGATTATTATTTGGAGATTTGGCACACTAATGTGAGGCGATGACAGCATCATCTGAATCAAATGCGCGCACACGCACGCACACACACACACACACACACACACACACACACACAGACCCACTTCATCCCTGAAATCAATGATTATGGGTTTGTATACGGGGATGACGGGGGAGGGGGGATGGGAGAGGGATGGGGGGTTATGGACGGGTGGGAATATACGTGCATTCCCTAATTACATCACACGACACCCGTACGTGTGTGACTGGTACAGGCTGCAAGTTAGTCACCCATATGGGCTTGGCAACAGAAAAAAAAAGAAGAAAAATAGCAGAACAAAATAAAACATACAGTTTAAGTCGGCATTGTGGTCTGAAAGCACATAACCATACTTACTGTACATTGATATATACAGGCATATAGATAACATTTATTCAAAAAATCAAAATGGAACACGTTTGCTTAAGGTTCGACTAATTCATTGTGGAGTTTCACAGTTTCGATTTTTCTTTCAATTCAAATCAATTCAATTCAATTCATGTTTACTCGTTCAAAAAAAAAGTTACGGGAAATTCAATGCGGGAATTTTACATAACATAAACATATATAAACGTAATACATGCATGTTTTCACCAAACAAGGATATTGGAATCGATTCAAATTACGGTAGGGGATTAGATCATGACGTAACTTATCTACAGTGTATGTTAACGTTATGTAATAATGATAATGATAATATAAGCAAATTGGTAGATAATTCAACAATAATTCAACCATATAGTCCCTTTCCCCCTGAAGTAAGTACTAGTCATAGCATCGTGACAACATGCTACAAAAGATGCAGGATATTCTTTTTTTTTCTTTAATTCAAAAAAGAAAACTTTAGTTAAGAGTTGTTTGAAGGTAAAAAAAAAAATCGTGGAATTGAATGGTTTGCAGGTAAAAATTGTAGAAGTGTGAGATGATTACATCATTTACCTCACATCTACGTAGTTCTGATAAATGTCGCTGTTGTGTGTGTGTGTGTCTGTCGTCTGTCTGTCGTACGTCTGTTTGTCTATTATTCTGTCTGTTTGTGTCATGTCCCTGTTTTGTCAGACTTGCAACGAGGTTGACCAAATCCTGTAAACAGTTCGTTGGCCGCTACCGACACGACAAGAAAGGAGCCTGTAATCATTACATCCTCGAAGTCAAACCATCACTTCTTACATGTTGATCCCACCCTCTCCTTCTTGCCTGTCGATATGCCGCCTTGTTTCCCCTCCTGATAACGATCATGATCAGCATCCGTTATACATATTCCTCCCTTGAACACTACTACATTACACAAACCAAAATATGAAAAAAATGACCTCTTCTCTAGTTGAGAAAACGTATAGTGTACATGTATATTCCTATATTTCATGTATTTTTCTATCCCTAAAGTATTTTATATGTGTCTGTAAATTCCAAAATGAGACCCCTATTTTGGAATCTTTTTAAGGCTTAGTTTCCAAAAGAAAGGTAAAATTGCCACTCATTTTCAAAAATGGATGTTTGAAATATAAATAGAAACTGTACAATTAACTTACACGGTATAATCCTGTCACATTTGATATGTAATATTTTATGTATTCATTTTGCAATAGTGCACTTTTTTCCTTTATTCTGTGATTCTGCAATTCACTTGATTTGTATTCTTTGCTCTGAATTCCGTTTATTTTGACCGATAAATACTACCTCATTAAAAAAAAAATATGACAGCGTCGAACACTCATGAAACATTAACGAAAAGAAGGAGGGGGGGGGGGGGACAAGGGAAAAAAAAACTTGCCTCGAAACTTGTCACGTTCGCTGAGCGGAGCGAAACTCTGTGTGTGACTGATAACTTTTGACAAGGACTCGGTCAAAAAGGAGCTATGTACGTTAGAGCGAGGTACAGTATCCTTTCTTGGATTCAAGCACCCGGAGCTTATTTTTGTCTGTGGTTTGTTAGCTATCACTTGAGTCACCGGCGGGGCTGGCCCGGCGGGGCTGGTCCGATGATCACGATTCCGTCACAAGTCGCAGTCGGCATCAACCCTTAAAGGGATCGTATAGTTTTGGTTGAGACCTAACTTTCAAAGGTTTCTGACATGTTTGGGTGAGATAATGAGAAGCCTCTTATGAAATATGAAAGAGCATGTAATTCCATGAGGATTTCAACGTTTATTTGATGAAAATTGGTTTTGAAATGGCTGATATATCCGAAACAGATCGATCCTAATAAAAGGTGGGACCATGCACATTTTATTACGATCGCTTTGTTTCACTTTGGTTTTTTGATGTTTCAGCCATTCCGAAACCGATTTTCATCTAATAAAAGTTGAATTCCTCCTAGTGGTTTCTTGGTATTACACAAAAAGTCAAAAGCCCAATCCTCATCTCCACTTATACTATACCATCCCTAACCCTTAAAGGCTTAAAGGACACCTACAACATCTTGTCAAGTTACTTTTCTTTAGCAAGATGAAGTAGTGTATATATACAAATTAGCACAAATCGGGTAAGGAATTTGAATGAGCCGAGAATAATATTTGTGATAAGAATATTAATGACTCCAACATGACTCTCCGATATGGCGTAAGGAAGTTGAATATACAGAATGAGCTATAAACAATGGCAAGAAGAAAGTGGAGAAAAGAAAGACTGAACAAAAAACAACAACAACCAAGAGACAGAACCTATAGGAAAAGAAGGAGCTGAATGAGAAGGAGGTGGAGGAAGGGGTGTGAGAGGACAAGAAACTGAAGAAACGTACACATGAGCTGCTTTATTTCTCTCATTATAGTCATAAAATACTTTCCATCATAATATGTACGTGCATTATAATTCTAATTAAGTGAGGTGTGGCTTGGATCGCAGACAGTGCATGTTATATTTCCATGATATCACACAACAACTTACTGTAAAATCAGCATATAATTGATCCCTGCAAGAAACGTAAGCAAATCAGCGCAGAATCTGACTTTATTGGTTGAAGTTCTTGAATTGGATCATGGTTACGATTATTTCACTGTCGATATGCTGAATTCGAGTAGTCGTATTTGGTTGTTCAAAAAGTTCTCATGTTGACATTATCATGATTATGATATTGTCTTTTGTGTAATACTTCTCTCTTGTCTTGAAAAATAATTCAGAAAATTATGATTAAAATTGCAATTTCAAATAAAGTTCAAATTGTTGCATCCCCCCCCCTTTCATAACCGTTGTTATGTAAACCACTGATGGGGCTACCCTGGGTAAAGAATACTGAATAAAAATAGATAGATAGATAGATAGATAGATAGATAGATAGATAGATAGATATATTAATGAATGAATGAATGAATGAATGTATGAATGAATGAATAAATAAATGAATGAATAAATAAATAAATAAATAAATAAATAAATAAGTAAATAAATAAATGAAAACTAAGTATTATTTATAGATAGAAGATCTGAATAAATGCACATGAGGTTGCGACCAATATCATTTTTTAACGCAAATATAAGAAATGTAAAACTATCATGAATTTGTTATTCTACGTCCGATTCCAAGGAAGCTCTGAAAGCATTGCATTTGCTTATATTCTCCATGCACTGGAGCGAGGTTGAACTTTAAATCTTCCAAGGCACCTTAGAGGCTCTCGAGACCTTTATCTTTGTCAAGATCTTCTTGGGCAATGCTCCGAGTCGAAAAGGAAAACAAAAAGAGAAAGAAAAGGAAACAAGTAACTAACTTCAATGACTTTCCCCTTACTGCTATGTGTGACTTTGATCGGCACCCAACCCTCACACCCACACATCCATACACCCTGCATACATGCACATGCATCACATTGTTTCAATTGACGAGAGTAACATGTGTCGAATGCGTATAGTTATTATACCTTTTCACCTCGTGTGCAACAGCGATATATTACACCTCAGGATGCCAATTCCGCAATATTCGCAAGTCCATTTACAATACTTAATTTTCATAGTCATCACCACCATCGACAGTACATCATCATCATCATCATCATTGTCATCATCATCATCATCATCATCATCATCATCATCAAGTAGTAGTAAGAGTAGTAGTAATAGAAGTTAAAGTAATATTATTATTGTTATTATATAATAATATAATTAGTGTTATTGATGTTATGATGATGATGATGATGATGGTGATGATGATAATGATGATGATTATTATTATCATTGTTATTATCATTATTATTATCAGAAGTAGTAGAAGTAATAGTTGTGGCAGCAGTAAAATGTAATTATGTAGTATAGTATATATAGTGGTGTTAGTACAATGTAGTACAAAGTGTAATAATCATATTAGTCTTAGTACATGTGTATTAGTAGTAGCAGCAACGGCAGTAGTAGTAGTAGTAGTAGTAATAGTAGTAAGTATATCATAGTAGTATAGTAGTAGTAGTAGTAGCAGTAGTAGAAGTAGCAGTAGTAGAAGTAGCAGTAGTAGTAGTAGTAGTACTGGAGTAGCCGCGGCAGCATCCTCACCATCCATGATGCTTGCGTGCACTTCTTGTAAGACAGAAAACGTGATATCCAGATGATATTTTGTGGTTAGAGTATGCGTGACTCACAAATGTCGTCACTCGCTACAAAAACCGGTGTAAACGTTGTTTGTTTGTTGTTTGTTCATTTCCATCTGAGAAGATGGCTGGATAGCCCATATGGAGAGAGGAATCGTGAACAACATCTAGTGTCAAATCTAGCAAGTATTATTTAGATGATAATTGTAAGAATGATTTTGAAGTTAATGTACTGAGTACTCCTAAAATCCAGATATCCTGTTTGAGTCTGGGTTTTGGGGAAATCTGCAAAACGAAACGTGTAGCACGTTTATACCGATTGTGAATAAAAACTGGGAGTCTCAGTGTCAACATGAGGTTATCCGGCATTGCGTTCTATAAAATACTACAAAAATAACCATTGTTTCTAAAATGCCTGATCTGGTTAATCTTGGCGTACATGACTGTATGCGTTCAAATCGATTTTATTTTTCAATATCAATTTTACTCTAGAATTACAAAACTTGATTTCATGGCGTAAGTTGAAATGATATTCAAGAATGTCTTCAAGCGGACTATTTCTCATATTTCGGACAAAAATGTAACAGTTGTTAAAAACATTATTTTTTTTTCTTGTAAAGTGTGAAACTTATGGCACAACACGCAAGAAGAAAATGTGGTGTATTTGGAGAGTGACGTCACTGTCACGTGACCAGGAAAAAGGCCTGCTCTCTTTGAATCCACGTGATCATTTTTTTTCTCTCTTTAGTTTTTTTTTCCCGTTAACTAGACTTATGCATGTTTTATCGCCTGTTAATAGTGTTTCCCTGACCCTATCATGAATGATTTTACGATCATATCTTGGCTATATACATTCTGCTTTAAAGAGAACTAAGTTGGGAAAGAGAGATTACAGCTTACCCAGTCGATGTCCAGGGTATACAACCGGTACGCACCCACCATACAATGAACCCGATCTCCTTGAAGAGATGGTATAGTTCTGGTTCATTTCAATTCATTCCAATTCAATTCAATTCAATTCAATTCAATTCAATTCAATTCAATTCAATTCAATTCAATTCAATTCAATTCATTTCAATTCAATTCAATTCATTTCAATTTATTGAAAACCAGACATAGTCACAGTAATGAATGAACATGAAGCAAATGGATATAAGTCCCCAAGAAGCAGAGCTTGTGAGTGGGGCTTGCAAGATAACTAGAAACCGCGTATAAGACAAAGTTTATTTGATGAAAATTGGTTTTGAAATGGTTGAGATATCCCAAAACAAAGAGGTCCTAACAAAAGGTAGGTCCCACCTTAAAGACCACTTTGTTTTACTTTGTTTTTGAATATCTCAGTCATTTCAAAACCAGATTTCACCATGAAGTAGTGGACTTTGAATTCCTCACAGAATTATATGTTCTTTGATATTCAATATAAGTGGTTTCTAATCCTGAATCCCCATCTCAACCAAAACTATACTACCCCTTTAATCCCTTTCCTGTATAGCCTCTCACTCACGAACGAATTTTCCCTTCGCGCTCAATTTCCTCTTGTTTCGTAGTTCGCTGATCCCGCTTGATACAAGGAGTGGGGACGGGTGGTATAGGGGATGGGGGTGGGAGATGCTCCCTGGGCCGAGGGTGTGAGTCACCGCGGCTCACGTTAGTTGACAGCGGAAATTTGGCATATGAACACAATTTGTGTGTGACTTTGATAATATGCGTTAGGCTTGCCCCCTTTATAGCTCAGAATCTCAAATATGTGTGTATTCCAAGTGGGTTCTTGTGCATGTGGGTCAGGATTCCCGGACATGGATCATGCTGCGTTGATATTCTCTTTCTTGTTGTTGTTGTTGTTGTTGTTGTTGTTGTTGTTGTTGTTGTTGTTGTTGTTGTTTTATTGTCGACATAATGAAGTTAATGTTGCTGTTCGACCAGAGTTCTGGATTATATAGAGTAACGAAAAGAAAAAAATGCATAAAGTGTCCTCACTTAAGAGTGAACAACAAAAACAAAAACAAAAACAAAGACCCTATAGCAACGAACAAAAAAAAATCAGAAAACAATCTGTGTTGCATGAACGTTGAGTTCAGACATAAGTCTCTCAATACTCAATTATGTTTGGCTTATGTCCGACTAATGTTTGATTTTCTGATTTTCTGACTTATGTTTGGTTGCATCTTTCACATTTTCCATATTTTTTATAGGTTCACACTTTGGTAACTGTAACTTAAGTAAAGAAACCATTTCGGCTATTTTTTTTTAGCATTGGCATCGACAGTAAAACAAAACCAGATAATACCAAACGACACCCTCCCCTGTACATCAGTGCATTTTTAAAGAAACAATAGTTTACCAATCTTTTTTATTTCTATTCGGGTCTCCGGTAGAAAATCTTATCATCCTTCCCATTTCTAATGTTGAAGCATACGATATCATGTCTTATCAATATGTAGATTGCTAAGAACCTCAAGTTCATTCCTATAATATTGAGAATAGAGGTAAAATTTTCAAACTGAATCACGTTTATGATCAACTTTATCTTTTATTTTACTATAGACTCTCGTAGCAGACGACCCCATTCCTACGCCAGTTCGGTGGAGGGCGGAGATCCCAAGCTGGTAACGGCGGACATCCTGAAGCACACGAGCGGGTGGCGCCTGGAGGAGGAGGAGAACTTCACGCTTGACGGAGCAAGGCAACAGCCACGAGAGCGCCACCCACGGCTGACCCGGAATAGCAAGAACCTCTCTCTGCCCTAGCTAGTGGCAGCGCTTCCTGTTGTCACCCGGGGTCGAGAGCATATCAAAATTAATTCCACACAATTCATCACCGGACCACAAAAATTGCACGACAGCTGCTGTAGTTTCGACGGGCCCTCTTCTTTTTTTAGTGCTATCGTAATAGGAATGTGAGGAGCTAAGTAATGCTGTGTTAATATGATTTTCTTCATACGTTTTGTCCAAACGTGTCAATTTTTGGAGAGAGGTGTTACGGGTGTAGGGGACGTGGACTGCTATTATAAAGTCAAGCTTTTAGTCAAATTCTCTTTTCATGTTTTATACACTTAGCACTGTGCAATATTCATGTTTTGTATCATAGATGCCTTCGATAATGAAATAGGCCTATAATCAAGGCGGGAAAAGCCTGATTCTATTATTACAACCTCTTACGTCATAATCGACCTTAAAAACATTTTTCAGAGGACAAAATGGCGCGTCAATTATCACCATGATTCCTTTCTGCGGTCCAAGTCTCTAACGTGCAGTTTGTAGGCATGAAGAGAACTTAAAGCCTCTGCTACGATGACACAGCCCTGTTACCATGGATATGTAAGACCTGTATAATGGTTACGTTACGTCATGATATGTCATAATACACTGCTGGCCTTGTTTATCGAACTTTGTGCATTTATACTCAACGTGACGTTCGTGCATGTTATCGTTGATCAACGTTGAACCTATGATGCGTTATGATATTAAAAAAAACAAATGAAATTTCACTCTATCATTCAGAGTTGTTTGGCGGATGTGAGGCAGAATAACTTTTGCATGTTCGATCACCTGGCCATCTTTACAGCATGCACATATCCGATCCTGTATTGCTCGTGTATAAATTGTATAAGCTATCCATACCACCATGCAGGCACAAATCGTAATCATCTTGAATCTAAATCAATAATGACAATAAAAAGTCCTTTTGTACATATTTTTTCTATGAACTGTATGCAGACACTGATCAGTCTAAAGCCTATATGACAAGCACTAATATACTTTCCAGGATTAAGATATAAAATTCAGTTTTAGGAGACTTTGCATTGTATGGCCTTTGTCGAAAATCATATTAAACTACTTTCTGCAAAAAACAAACAAACAAACATCTATGTTACATACATTGTACAGTACATTTCCTCTTTCTATTTTCATCCCTCTCCCTTAAAGCGCAGAGACACTACGGTAGTGATATGCGCTATAAGCACTGTGTTATTATTATTATTATTATTATTATAAACAAACAAACAACACAACACAACACAAATAGACAAGCAACACAAAAATAACAACACGCACACATCAAACCCCATAATCAACAGTATGTATCAAAGCTCATGAGTGATCACTTGTATGTTTAATCTGTTAATACTTTTTAAGAATTCAAAGCACGGAGAATTCAAAGCACATTCCTAAATATTATTTTGTCATTTTATCAATGAAATTCCAAAGTAGAGTGAATTTAGAACATGCATTTGCTTCCTACCTAGGTATTTCTACTGATGTAGTAAAATTTCATTCAGTAAATTTATGTTTCTTGTACTAATCTGCATAACAGGCATTTGTATGATGCATCAGAGTGGTTTTCCATACGTACAGTGAAGCCCTTAGTGTATACACACAATCTTTATAAGTCATGCTGTTATGATCTTAAGTGCTCTATGATGATGTATAGTACACGACCAATATTGTGCATAACGTATGGCCCACAGGGCTGGTGCGGTTTCATTTTTCATTTTTTGTTTACCGAGGCCGATGTTTGAGGTGAAATAGAATTGCACGAGGGCTAATTATGCATTTGGAGAGTATATTGCCCAGAATAGTGCGTGGAAGATAAGAGCATGTATCATTTGTCATAGTAATTAAAGTGCGTTAAAGAACATTGGCTGGCAGCACTACATTTTTGTTAAATTCGGGATTCCTCGCGCAGGAATTGAAAAAAAAAATCTTTCACTATCGTAAACTAAGTCAACTACGTCAACAAAGTCAATAAATGTCATATGGTAGCAATTCGACCAATCAAAATATTGTAATGAATAGACTTTTATACAATTATTGTATGTGCTATGGTGTTCTTGTCTGCACTGAGCTATTGTTATATAGATACTCTTATAGCACATACGCTCACATTAACCTTAGCCAAAAGAGAGAGAGAAAAAAAAAATTGCTTCTTCCTGTTTTTGTATAATTTTCGTTTCGCTGCACCCCTGTCTGCAAGTGATAAGCACATTCAACGCACGTGGTAGCTAATGAATTAATTCTGTGAGGGAAAAAAAGAACGACATGTTCAGCCAAGTTTCTTTTTAGCGTAATCATTGAGGTGAGTAGATCTCGGAATCTTGAAATAAACAATTATCTCTTCGTCATCTTGTCTTAGTGTCAAGATGTCATTATTTTTACGCGAAGTTCCGATCGACTTTCTGTCCATGGTATATAGGACAAAACTGTAATCAGTAATCAGACAGTATGTTGTCGGTATGAACATAGCATATCGAATGCTTTTATATCTTATTCTTTTACGTGGTTTTGTGCAATGTTGTTCAATGAATATATTATGTATTCCTATTTTATGTGCAATATTATTCACTCCATATGCCGACGCAATTTTCTGCAATAAAACCTTCGTAAATTTTACTCAATGGATTCACATTTGTCTATTCATGTGCATGCTTAACATATCGTATACTTACTTATATATATGTGTGTGTGTGTGTGTGTGTGTGTGTGTGTGTGTGTGTGTGTGTGTGTGTGTGTATGTGTGTGTGTATTATACACACATATAGATAAGTAGATTTATAGATAGGATGGATTCGTTATGGATAGAGAGAATTAATAGTTTTTAGAAAACCTTTTCTATATGCAAAAAGAATTGACTGTGATTTGATGGAATTCAGCGAAGTGAACTTTGTACGATATCGAATTTCTCGAAATTGGACATATGTCCTTCAAAGAAATAAAATTGGCGAAATTTTGATGAAAGAATAAAGCAATCCAGGGTTTGACAGATTTTTCCCCCCTCTGGTGGTCGGGTCACTAAAACCTCTAAATTTCAAAATTACAGTGGCCCGACAAAAAAAAAAAATGAATAAAATGTAGTGACCTGGAAAAAAAAAACGGAAACAAGAACCCTGTAAATTTCAAACAAACCTCTAATTTTCACATTACGGTGGCCCGACAAAGAAATGTAGTGGCCTGACGAAACGGAAACAACAATCCATCTAAAGTGTCCGATCGGTTCACCAAAAGATGACCTTTTTTTTAATTTGGTGGCCCGACATCAATTTTGGTAGCCCAGGGCGAAAGGCCACCGCTATTGTTGAGCCCTGTATTGACAGGTTATAGAGTTTAAACAACAATCAAAACGCGTCACACTCGGGACAAATTTTTGCGTAGTAATATCTCTTTGGAAAATTTATTTAAAAAAAAGGAAATGCATTGTAACAACAACGTCTTTTCTGCAATAACTGAGCAAAGCGTATACTTGTCAGACATCAGAGCCACACAGTGACACCCTAAAGAAAAATTTGGTTCAAAGTCGGACGCGAATTCAGTATATCAATAATATAACTAGAAATTACAATGACCGAATGAAATCTATGATAATGATGGTGATGATGATGATGATGATGGTGATGATGATTATAGTAGTAGTAGTAGTAATAATAATAATAATAATAATAATAATAAAAATCTAAAAATAAATAATAATAAAGAGAAGAAGATGACGAATAAAAATAATTGCCATGTCCCACTTATGATAAGTAAGGTATGGATGACTAATTATCATTCGCTTCCTTTTTGCGAAACAAAACAAATTAAATTTCCTTACTTTTCAATCTGTAGTCTGTCAAAGATAGTATTTGAGCTGACAAACGCCGTCCATCTCTTTCTCTTGGGCTACTTTAGCTCAAACTTTGTGGGACTGCATATTGGAAAACAAATGACATTTCTTCAATTGCATTTCATGGTTAGACAGGAATGATACTTCTGTATGACAAAACGAAGTCCTAATTACATCTCTTCCCCTGTATGCCCCCTAAAAAGGGGGAAAATGAAAGGGAGACAGAAATAACTGCTATATCGGCACTGTTAAGATCACTTAATATACGCCCTCTATCGGTCTGTTAGCTAATGACGTCCGTATAGGGCTCACACCCATAAATATTTCCCCATAGGGATGTGTGTTAAAAATCAAATTTCAAAAAATTCTGTAAAATATCTGGGAGAAATGAGGTGTTTCAGCTTCACTAACCTGGATAGTTGAGATATACCCTTTCACCCATCAAATTTTCAGGGTGGATTCTTCAGCCCAAATTCTGTCCAGGGGTCCGCAAAGCCAGACTACGAGTTCTTGTCACTCAAAAAATCACCTATTTTCCGTACACGTACCCAATGAAATATAGTCCCCTCAAATTCCATCAGAAAAGCTTTCATCTTCCAATCAAAATGCAGTTTGTAGAGGAATTTATAAACAATATCTACAGCTATTCAGTTTTTTGCCAAACTACATCATTGATTTTTAATTAATTTTTTTCTTCATTTATTTTGGTATCTTTGGTACGAATTTGTGAAGGGGTCTGGGATATTCCATTGTATTTACGGGTGTGAGCCCTATATTGCCCATGAGCGTACTACGCGAAATCGTGGGAGTATGCCCTCTTAGCGTAGCTTCTATAATTATTCTTTGGTTTAAACCATTGACAAAAACCATGGAACGCCAATTGTCGCACGGAATATTTCGTTATGAAATTGGTCATTAATTTAGTCGACAAAATGACCGTTTCGTTAACGAAATTATCATTTCGTGGACGAAATGTTCATGTAGATAAGTTCTTATGTATATTTTATATCTTTTTTCTAAGTCGTTTAACATACTTGATATTATTCAAGTTATATCTGTTCTGATTTGCAAGTGTGATGAAAAAGCAAATTGATAGTTACAGTATTTAATATAGTTTTACCTTTCCGATACTTTTTGCCATCTTGTTATAAATGTTAGCTTGCTATATTACATTTTACTCATATTCTTTCTTTATGTAGTTATGCTTGTATGTATGTATAATAGACATGTAGGATATAGAATGTATGTTCTCATACTCCGAAAGGGGTCGTAAGAATAAAGTTCAAGTTCAAGTTCAGGGAAGCTCTATGGGACGCACGGTGCTGAGTGGCGCGTGTGGTAGTCTTGACGCAGACCTTTTTCGACCAAAAAAGGGGTTGTGCCTGCAAACTAACGGAGCTGTCACACAGTGAGACCGCAGCACCCGATAATTCGCTCGTATTTATTCACCTCGTATGCAAGCCCGCTCGAGGCTTGCATACTAATGAGCTGAGTAAGGGGATTTTGTCCTTTGTCTTTCGGCAACAAAAATACACCTTATATTCACAAATTTGGTATCAAATTCAAGGAAAATATGTTACTCAAATTATTGTAAATAAAAATATCATAGCGTAATTTGAGCTTGAAAAATGATGAAAAAAGTAATTCGTGCAGTACACGTTCAAGACGTCAAAAGAATACCAAATTCACTTTGCATCTCAATGAGAATGCATTATTTGGTAGTATATCTCTTAATCGTTCTATCCATGTAAATATCTTGACAATTTGTTGCTTAAACCGGTCAGGAACCAGTAAAATATAAATCGATGTCAGTGCTGATCAGCTTGAAACCGTGCAATCTCAAGAGTAAGCTCTCTCATTGGACAGCGCTTGCATTCAGCGCTTGCATTACGTCATTACGCTGCTACATAACGGTTTGATGTCATTTGCGGTTTCTTGGCACGCGTGTAGTTCAAGCCAAGTTCAAGTGCTGGATGCAAGCACTGTCCAATGAGAGAGCTCTTTCGCGTCACTGTACACTTTGTGTGGAGCATACTTCCGGCTTAGGAGTGAATTTTACAGACAATTCAAAACAGAAAAACTCGTAAAAATCATGTTTGCATCACCTTGACTCCAATATATGATGAGTATCTAAGTTTCCTCTCTACGAAAAAGCCAAATTCAGACACAACAGTTTCTTAAACCGGTCAGGAACCAAAAACGAACTTGAGACGACAATCTTCCCTGAAAAGCAGGTAAAATTTACGTAAATTCAACTGATTATATCGTCATGATAAGATCCGATATTATACGCAAATCTAGTATCAAAATAAAGATCAAAGTCTGCAGAACAATTTACCGTGACTTGTAACAATGACGAATGTATGTATAAGTCACTACACTGTAAAAACCATAGCCCTGTCAAACTCTCGCAAAATCTCGCACGACGAGACACCTTTCGAACGCAAACATCGTCAACGAGAGTGCTGAATACTAAATCTTACCGGATCGGCTCATTAGCATACGTGCTGCGGTCTGACTGCACAGGTCCTACGCCGGCTTGTAGAGGGCCTTGACAAAAGGCTATGATCGGAGCTGCAGCAAGCTCTTGTCATGTCCGGCAACTTTTTCGGCGCGATAACTTCTGATGCTAGTGTGGAGCAGAGGGTTAGGGTTAGGGTTAGGGTTGGGTTAGGGTTAGGGTTAGGGTTAGGGTTAGGGTTAGGGTTAGGGTTAGGGTTAGGGTTAGGGTTAGGGTTAGGGTTAGGGTTAGGGTTAGGGTTAGGGTTAGGGTTAGGGTTAGGGTTAGGGTTAGGGTTAGGGTTAGGGTTAGGGTTAGGGTTAGGGTTAGGGTTAGGGTTAGGGTTAGGGTTAGGGTTAGGGTTAGGGTTAGGGTTAGGGTTAGGGTTAGGGTTAGGGTTAGGGTTAGGGTTAGGGTTAGGGTTAGGGTTAGGGTTAGGGTTAGGGTTAGGGTTAGGGTTAGGGTTAGGGTTAGGGTTAGGGTTAGGGTTAGGGTTAGGGTTAGGGTTAGGGTTAGGGTTAGGGTTAGGGTTAGGGTTAGGGTTAGGGTTAGGGTTAGGGTTAGGGTTAGGGTTAGGGTTAGGGTTAGGGTTAGGGTTAGGGTTAGGGTTAGGGTTAGGGTTAGGGTTAGGGTTAGGGTTAGGGTTAGGGTTAGGGTTAGGGTTAGGGTTAGGGTTAGGGTTAGGGTTAGGGTTAGGGTTAGGGTTAGGGTTAGGGTTAGGGTTAGGGTTAGGGTTAGGGTTAGGGTTAGGGTTAGGGTTAGGGTTAGGGTTAGGGTTAGGGTTAGGGTTAGGGTTAGGGTTAGGGTTAGGGTTAGGGTTAGGGTTAGGGTTAGGGTTAGGGTTAGGGTTAGGGTTAGGGTTAGGGTTAGGGTTAGGGTTAGGGTTAGGGTTAGGGTTAGGGTTAGGGTTAGGGTTAGGGTTAGGGTTAGGGTTAGGGTTAGGGTTAGGGTTAGGGTTAGGGTTAGGGTTAGGGTTAGGGTTAGGGTTAGGGTTAGGGTTAGGGTTAGGGTTAGGGTTAGGGCTAGGGCTAGGGCTAGGGTTAGGGTTAGGGTTAGGGTTAGGGTTAGGGTTAGGGTTTTTCAGAGTATTTGGTCCAGGGTGTTTTGTCCGGGCGTTTTGTCCAGGAAATTTTGTCCGCCGTGTTTTGTCCAGGGTGTTTGGTCCGGTGCGTTTTGTCCAGGGTGTTTTGTCCAGGGTGTTTTGTCCGGGCGTTTTGTCCAGGAAGTTTTGTCCGGCGTGTTTTGTCCAGGATGTTTGGTCCGGTGCGTTTTGTCCAGGGTGTTTGGTCCAGTGTGTTTGGTCCAGCATGTTTGGTGCAGGTTGGTTTGTCCAAGGTTCGGCAGAAGCACTTGCCCAATTACCCGAGGAAGTGAATATCAATGTCGGGTAAGCATTTTGGAACAAAAGTTGAAAATGCCTGTCAATATTTGGTAGGTAAAAATTTCGAAGCCATCTTTTTTCCAATATTTTACTACCAAAAAACCTTATGAACTTAAGTATACACCAGCCTAAAACTAACAACTTTCTAGCGATGTCAAGATATCAATGAATGTCGGAAAACCTACTTAATGCAACAGCAACTATCACTATAGAAGAAAGTCCATATATGTTCCAATACACAATGTGTGTCTCGCCGAATAATAGGTGGGAACAAAGCCCAGTATTTCTGCAGTTAAGATAGTGGCAGCAGCTGTCCAAAAGATCGGTCTGTATCTGATCGTCGGGGAAATGTTCCGCGGAGACTGGTTCTGGCTTCACGGATCCCCTCCTATGCAGACTGAAGGCAATGATGCTGGCTCCTCTAGGGATGCACTTCCAGCGGTCGCGCACAGATCAAACGTTACGATAAACCAAATTTTAGACAGATTTTTTATATTTGAACAAGTTTTGACATGATATGCAGCAATATTTGGGAAACTTTCTCACATTGTGCAATCGAAATACAGTTACTAGGTTATATCGCAGAAATTTGTATCCATATGGTATCATTACTTTCGCTATCTGTAAGTCGCTATTTTGAATCCTTTAGCCAATCACATGCGAGGTACATGTTTTGATTAAAAAAACACATAGAAATCTACCTCACATATGAATGGCTAGTATAGATTCATATGTTGAGGAGTTGTTACGACTGCTGGTAGTTGCATATTTTTTCATGAAAATTCTACCAAAATGTTGGATATATCATTAATCTGGTGAGTGCAATGCATACTAGGTTGAACTGTTGATTTTGCTATACAAGTTTAAATTTGCCGATCTAGGGAAGGGTTAGGTACCTCACCCAATTCGCCATAGAGATTCCCCACAGCGTCAACGGAGGAGAGCGATAGCGTTAAAAAAGATAAATAGAAGACTCCCCCAACACTGACAGATTGATATCTTTCTGTCTACGGTAACAGAAGATACTGCCGTTTTCTGCTCGCAGTAAGCTGCCTGCAGGTGGGATAGTCGAGTAGTTTTTTAGGGTTAGGGGTAGGGTGTTTGGTCCAGGGTGTTTGGTTCTGGGTTTTTGGTCCAGCGTGTTTGGTCCAGGGTGTTTGGTCCAGGGTGTTTGGTCCAGGGTGTGTGGTTCTGGGTTTTTGGTCCAGCGTGTTTGGTCCAGGGTGTTTGGTCCAGGGTGTTTGATCCAGGGTGTTTGGTCCAGGGTGTTTGGTCCAGGGTGTTTTGTCCAGGGTGCGACATAAGCGCTTGCCCAATTACAGGGGCAAGTGAAAATCAAAGTCGGGTAAGCGTTTTGGAATAAAAGTAGAAAATGCCTGCCAATATCGGGCAAGCAAAAATGTTGACGCCATCTTTTTTCCAATATTTTTCTACCAACAATCCCTATGAACTTTAGCATACACAGGCCTAAAACTAACCACTGTCTAGCGATGTCACGATTTCAACAAATGTCGAACACTTACTCAATGCAACACCAACAATCATTATAGAAGAAAGTCCATTTATGTTCCAATACAGAACGTGTGTCTCGCCGAATAATAGGTGGTAACAAAGCCCAGTATTTCGGCAGTTAAGGTAGCGGCAACAGCTAGTTGACCGAAAGATCGGTCTGTATCTGATCGTCGGGGAAATGTTCCGCGGAGACTGGTTGTGGCTTCACGGATCCCCTCCTATACAGACCGAAAGCAATGATGCATGTGGCACCTGTAACAGTGTAAGGATGCGCTTCCAGCGGTCGCGCACAGATCAAACGTTACGATAAACCAAATTTCAGACAGATTTTTTTATATTCAAACAAGTTTGACATGACATTACACATATTATGCAGCAATATTTGGGGCAACTTTCTCACATTGTGCAATCAAAATACTCACAGTAACTAGGCTCGCAGAAATTTGTATCCATATCGCATCATCGCCGTTCGCTCTCTGTAAGTCGCCATTTTGAATCCTTAGCCAATCACATGCGAGGTACATGTTTTGATAAAAAAAAACACGTAGAAATCTGCTTCGTATGTGATTGGCTAGCGGATTCATACGCTGAAGAGCTGTTACGACCGCTGGTAGTTGCATTTTTTTTTCATGAAAACTTTTTTTCATTAAAATTCTACCAAAATGTTGGATATATCATTAATCTGGTGAGTGCAATGCATACTTGAAATGTTGATTTTACTATACAAGTTTAAATTTGCCGATCTAGGGAAGGGTGAGGTACCTCACCCAATTCTCCATAGAGATTCCCCACAGCGATGTATAGTACCAGTGCCTACCAGCTTCCGTCTGACTATGGAGGAGAGCGATAGCGTCAAAAAAAAAAATAGATAAAAGACTCCCCCTGACAGACGGATCTTTCTGTCTGCCGTTTTCTGCTCGCAGTAATTAGCTGCCTGCATGGTGATAATCGAGTGGTGACTAGCTGTGCGTGCTCCACATGTATAGAGCACAGTGCATGGTTCAGATAAAGAACAAAAAACAAACAAATCAATAACGCGCAGTCAAGAGTGAACACCAAGTTTCCAGAAAGAAGAAAAATCCCACGATGCCAAGGTGCCAGACTCGGGGAACGGGGAGGGGTGGAGAGAGAGAGAGAGACCATTCAACAGAAGAAACCGCGCGTACTGCCCACATAGCAGACTGACGTCGAAAAGACGTCTTAATTTGGTTGCAACTGGTAAAACTGGTCGCACGTCGTAGAATGACCAGATAATGACGTGATTTCAACGTCTTTTTGCAACGTATTTATTACGTCGTAGGGACCTCGTAATGACGTAAAGTTTACGTCAGTTTTCTGTCATGTGTTTTTCCAATTGTTAGTGACGTATTAATGACGTAAAATTTACGTTAATTTTGCTACGTATTTTTCACTTCAAATTAACGACGTATTAATGACGTAAGATGTAAGTTGCTCTGTGACGTATATAGTACGTCATGAAAACGACGTAATAATTACGTCAAATTTACTTTGCTTTGCGACGAATTCCTGACGTCATATAAGCGACGTATTGATAATGTGAAATCTACGTTAGTTTTGCGACGTATTTGTGACGTCATATGAGGGACGTACAGAAGACGTAAAATTTAGGTCAGTTTTGGGTGTATTCTTCACGTCATATTGCCGTAAAATTTACGTCGCGTTGCAACGTATTTTGGACGTTATATTAGCGACTAATTCATTATATAAAGTTTACGTCAGTTTTGCGACGTACTTACGACGTCATATAATTATCGTACTACTAGACGCAAAATTTATGTCAATTCAGGACATATTAATGACGTCATATTAACACCGAATAAATGACGTCAAATTTACGTTGCTCTTTAAGGTGTTTTTCACGTCATCCTAGCGACGTATTCCCTGATACTAGAGTCACGTCAGAATGACGTTGATTTGAAGTCATTATAGCCGTCTTTTTGGCATAAATAATCCCAGAAGATCGACGCCATTTATTATTTATTAATATTATCTATTAAGCTGACGTTAAAAAAAACGCATTTCTGCTCATATGGAAGACATCTAAAAGACGTCACATTTGTGACGTCTTTCTGACGTCTTGGTGCTCATACGATTACTCCATAAAGACGTGTAAATTTCTAATCTAAAAACAAGATCTGACGTCAAAAAAGTCATTTTGACGAAAAATAAACAAAATGGACGTCATATAGATGTTTTAAACTGACGTGAAATATGTCATATTCTGCTCAAGTAGTAGTCCAAAAGACGTCATATTTGGTGGTCATATTATAGAGAATTCTTAATGACGTGTAAATTACATGTAAACGACATGTTTATGACGTTATTCTGACGTGATATTCTGTCTTTCAGGTAGTAATCTAAACGCCATTAAGGCGTCTTTGTACGATCACCTAGACGTCAGACAGACGTCACAAATATGACGTCTTTTTGACGTCTTCCATTTGAGCAAAGATACATTTTGACGTCGTCTACGACGTTTAAATGACGTCCATTATCTTCGTTTATTTACGTCGTTAAGACGACATATTAGACGTCTTTCTGACGTCTAAATATGACGTCTTTTTACGTCTTCCATTTGAGCAAAATGACGTATTTTTGTCGACAGTTAACGACTTTTTTTGAAGACAGCGCTGACGTAAAATAGACGTCGTTCTGACGTGTAGTCCAAGTGCAGAAGTAATCCAAAAGACGTCATATTTGATGGTCATAGAGAAATCTTAATGACGCGTAAATTAACATTTTAAAGACAAGATGTCACTTCAGAATAGCGTCATTTACACGTCGTTTACACGTCAATTTATGCCTTTCTAACGTATATTTGTAAAGAAAACAAAAAAGACGTCCTAAAGTCGCCTTTTTGACGAAAATAAACAAATGAAATGGACGTGGTTTTGATTTCATTTTTAAGTTGTGACCGCAAGGCTAAGTAGTATCTGATTCCAAGATGTAATAAAGCTGTGAGTAACTCAAGGTACAACCATGAAACGAATCTAACCTACTCTACTCCCAATGTCCTAAATCCTGTATCTACGTCTACCACCTATTACGATTCCTATATATATAGTTGCAACATTGTTGCGTCACGTTTATATACGGGCAAAAAGTTGTAATGCTTAATGACATGATTACTAAACTAGTTCACAATATGTAGGCACAATTCGAATTTAAATAGAAAATATGTGCTCATAACACAAGTTGTAAGTTTGAATAACGTAACAAAAGAGTGTACAATTTCTTACAATATTATCTAATGATTATGACCAGAAAGTTAATTTTTTTCAGACGTGAACAACGACCTCGCTTTTTTGACCTACTTTTATTTTCTTTCAGAATAAATCTTGATTATCATTACTTTTTTTAGCATGCACAAGACTTTTGCAAGTAACTGCAAGACTTTTGCAAGTAGATGCTGCACACCTACCACATCCAAAACACACAAACACACAAGTACATAAACACACAACACCCTCACGAACACACATACACACACACGCACACACACATAGACACACACACCGAGTGCATGGAAGATGCAATCATTGCGTTGTCAGGCGCCCGTCGAGTTATCGGTATACAAAGAAAAAACAACAACAACTGCAACATCTAGCTTCCATAAAAAGAAAATAAAAAAAAAAAAACTGCAAAGAAGCGGTCGTGTACAGTCAGTTTCTGAGATACCGGAGAATCATCTCAGATGACGAGGAATTTGACAAGCAAGCAATCACATTAGGAGGCTTCTTCTTACAAAGATGATATCCTATCCACATGATAAACCGCAGTCTAGAAAGAGTTAAATAAAAAAAAAAACGCGTGAAGAAATACTCAAGAGTAAAAACGAAACAGCTAAACCATCCGACAGGGTACCTCATGTAACCACGTATCATCCCTCCACAAAAACGTTGATTGACGAAATCAACAAGGAGTGGATACACCTATCTCTTGACAAATCTCTCCCTACCACGTTTTCGAACCACCCCATCATCGCTCAAAAACAACCGAAAAACCTACGAGACTTGTTGGTAAAGAGCTCAATCTCAAAGAAACAAAAATAGAAGGCTAACCGCCCATGTGGCAAAAGCCGTTGCCAAATCTGTGCCCATATGCTCACGTCTGAAAAAGTAGAACTAACTCCTGGCTTCTCTGTTTCTACCCCTCACGCCACATGTGGTGACACCCAAAATGTGGTTTACCGCATCTCATGTTCCAAATGCCCTAACGCAAAGTACATCGGGGAAACAGGTACTAAGTTCGGACTTCGTTTCAACAATCACAGATATTAAATTCAGCACAACTCATCACTACCAGTTGCCTAACATTTCAACTCAGACATCCACTCAATTCCGGATCTACAATTCAGTATCATCGGCACTAATTTCAAAGACAGAGAAGCCAGAAAATTAGCTGAAATGAAATTCATCATCCAAACCAGGTCTTTTGAAACAGAACTCAACAGTACCTTGGATGGCTAAGCAATTTCTCTTTCTACAAGAAATGAAGTTCTAAGAATCTGAGACTGGACCTATATATGTATATATTTTTTGTTATTCATAAGAGGTAATGTTGAGATTTCACTTATAATTATCATTTGCATTGACTACTAAATATTTATGCTAAATATGATGTCTTGATTATCCGCAAATTTGTTATAATCTTTATCATTACAGTGAACAGATGCTCTGATATTTTGATTGTATTATTAGCTCATTTCTTTCAATCTCTTCTCCATTTGTAATTGATGCTTGATATGCGTCATTACATGCCTTTCTTTGATATTTCTCTACGAAAAAAATGGAGTCGCAAAATTCTTATATTACATGGACGTATAGCAATGTATTTATATATAGTATATATAGCAATATATTCATATGTGTATATATATGTATAATATATATATATGTATATATTATATATTATATATTATATATTATATATTATATATTATATATTATATATTATATATTATATACATACACTCGGAACTTTTGTTGAGTTTGAATTGTCTTCATTGAGATTTTAATTATTGTACATCACTTTCTACCATACCCCTATTCTCCACAAGTGTTGCTTAAGCTGTATAAGACGTATCAAAGCTCTCCTTGACAACGCAGCTCCAGGGCAACGTACTATAAAATACGCATATTTTATATATATATATATATATATATATATATATATATTTATTTATTTATTTATTTATCTATTTATATCATATTTGTATGGATATTTAAAGAGCACTCCTATAAATTAAAGATATTTTGTTCTGGATGTTATCTTTCACTCTGGTCTTAACGGTTATTTATAGTGGGGTCTTTGATCAAAAATAAAGTGGATCGAATGATTACATGCTGTTTAGTTTATCTAGTGCTTCGGGTGAGTAGTACATTGTGACAGTGATCATACTCAGGTGGAATATTTAGTAGGCCCCTACTGATGGTGCGGTTGAGTTTCATGTTGCGATGGCATAACACAAATATAATGTGTTATGATGATATAATTCTGTGATTATGATTCATATTGCACGTAACACAGAATTCTTATTCTTTGGATAGTGATCATCATGATAGTTTAGATCACTATCCAAATTGAAATAAGTGCCTTTGTTGGTCTTCAAAGAAAGAAAACCCCGAACAAAAATAAAAACAAAAACAAAACACACACTCACACTCAAAATCGAACAAAAGACAAAACAGCTAACAGCAACTGTTGTTGTTTTGACAGATTGCGTAATTCGTCTTTGTGGAGATGACGATTTCAGCGGAATACTAAGTACCAAATTTGAACACGTCCACTGCGCAATACACTAGAAGCTAGGAACCGAGCTAGCAGCTGCGAGCTTATGGCAAGCCTTTTTTACATTTAAAGTTAATTTCTGATATCACAAATTCCATTTTGTGATATCAAAAAATCAAATTTTTGATATCAAGAATTCAATTTGTGATATCAAGAATTCAATTTGTGATATCACAAATTCCCGTAAGTGTAGCACATGAACTTAATTTGTGATATCAAGAAATCGAATTTGTGATATCACAAAATCCATTCTTGATATCACAAATTCAATTTGTGATATCAGAAATTCGAATTTGTGATATCTAAAATTCAATTTGAGATATCACTAAATGAATTTGTGATATCAGAAATTCGAATTTTTGATATCAAAAATAGGTTTCACGTGAAAAACCAATGGTAATTCGTGATATCACAAAATGATTTTTTGATATCACAAATTCGAATTTGTGATATCACGAAATAAATTTTTGATATCACTAATTTGAATTTGTGATATCAAGAATTCTTATTTGTGATATCACAAATGCGAATTTCTGATATCACAAATTCTATTTTGTGATATCACGAATTGAATTATTGATATCACAAAATCGAATTTGTGATATCAGTAATTCACAGGGAATTTGAGCGTTAGTTTTGCGCTGAAATTCAACTGTGAATTCGAGCGTTAGTTGAGCGCAGAAATACACAGGGAATTCGAGCGTTAGTTCAGTGCAGTAAATCCCTGTGAATTCGAGCGTTAGTTGAGCGCAGAAATACAAAGTGAATTCGAGCGTTAGTTTTGCGCTGAAATTCAACTGTGAATTCGAGCGTTAGTTGAGCGCAGAAATACACAGGGAACTCGAGCGTTAGTTCAGTGCAGTAAATCCCTGTGAATTCGAGCGTTAGTTGAGCGCAGAAATACAAAGTGAATTCGAGCGTTAGTTTTGCGCTGAAATTCAACTGTGAATTCGAGCGTTAGTTGAGCGCAGAAATACACAGGGATTTCGAGCTTTAGTTCAGTGCAGTAAATCCCTCTGAATTCGAGCGTTAGTTGAGCGCAGAAATACAAAGTGAATTCGAGCGTTAGTTTTGCGCTGAAATTCAACTGTGAATTCGAGCGTTAGTTGAGCGCAGAAATACAGAGGGAATTCGAGCGTTATTTCAGTGCAGAAAATCACTGTGAATTCGAGCGTTAGTTGAGCGCAGAAATACACAGGGAATTCGAGCGTTAGTTCAGTGCAGAAATTTCACTGTGAATTCGAGCATTAGTTGAGGGCAGAAATACAAAGGGAATTCGAGCATTAGTTTTGCGCTGGAATTCAACTGTGAATTCGACAGTTTGTGAAACGCCGAGATACACAGGGATATTTACTTGGAATGTCCATACTACTGCTAACGTTTATAGAACAATAACTTTCGAAATAGAAATAACTAAGAGACCTACACAATCATATACTCGATGAATAGTTGATACAAATTAATTGTTTTGCAACGTATCATGAATTCAATGATAGAATGTTCAGTTAGGGCCTACATTCAATACATCGTTCTGGTCCTCAAATTGTTGTCTATCTACGTTATTGTTAATTCTGATATATTTTTGCCTGTGTGGTAGTCCCCCTTACAGTATAAGACTCTTACACCAAATGGATGATAACATAACGTGTGATTGTATGTGTATGTGTTTTATAAAAACACACCACGTGTTTGCAACGCGGAGGACTGAGCGAGGGCAATTACCCTCTGGTCTGTGTATGTCAGCAGAGAGACTGCGAGTGGCATGGCAGGGTGCGGAGAGGGAGTCTTAAACCTGCCAAAATGTCCACCACTGGTGTCGGCTTGTGGTCAGATAACGCAACGTATTTCTGTTAAAGATATTTTCTCACTCCTCAAAAATCACTCCTCCAGAACGGACGTGTGTATAGTGTTAGGTATACAGTTTGCCTGCTCCCATAGTACAATGTTAATGATTTTGTAAAATAATTCAATGTGTAATCTGGGAGAACAAAACTGGAATGCACAAGCCCAATAGTCTTTAGACCAGAGCAAGAAGAGCCTCGGAAGATAATATTCAGATTTTCTGAGGAGTTTCGTGCAGCAGTATGGCAAATAAACTGTTAGAATTGGAGTGAGAATTAAGAAAGTAGAAGTACAAAGGACTTCAATTATGTTAATCTGAGAAATTTCTCTTATTAACTTGGAGGAGATACAGGGGGAGGCCGGGAGAGAGCTGTATCATTTAATGAACCAGTCTCTGCCAAATCAGTGCATCATGGCGGGAAATTGAGGGGGGGGGGATTAGAATATCTGTGACTTTGAAGTAAGTCCGATTTTGTTATCTTTACTTCATTGTGATAGTGTATAATAGTCAGAATTAAATGATTCCCCACGGACATAACTATTATGCTGGAATAAAATGCTTTTTTTTTTGTAGAGTGAATATAAGGCATGAAAACTGCTCTGTTTGCCTGAGAACACCGAAGAACAGCTTTAACCGGAGAGTATTTCATAGAAAATCGCTTGACTTGTGATAACATCATAAGTCATCCGCGGAGAACAAAGTAACTCCTCTGGAGTAAAGGAAAGAATAAGAACACGGGATGTTATATTTTGTGAAAGAATTATTTTCTGCAAATCGATTTTGGAGAAGTACAGTGGCATCAATTTCACCACGTGGGAAAGGAAATCATAATCAGAGCATTAAAAATGTTCGGCAAAGAGGAGTGATCGGGTCTAGATCAGTGCAGCTCGAACGATCCTCTCGTCGGCTTTGGCAAAACACGTGGTTACATTTACTCTCACAACGCTTCAGAGGAGGAGACATACTTTGCACTGGAAAAAAGTTCAAGGTTGCGGACAATTATCGAGCTTTCAGTGAAAATGGTAAGCAATTTCAATATTTCATTTTATACATGAATAAGAAACGTTCCATGAAGTAGTCTACGTGATCGTTTTCTTTAGCGAGAACAGTGACAATTTGGTTACTGTAGTCCTTCATGAAAAAAAAAGTTGCATTTTCTACGTATACGCTAGTCTCGAAAATGACAACGCTTTGCTTATTTGTGATTTTTTTTTAAATTTGTTTAATACACGGACAGTGACTAGGGTGAGCTTTCTTAATGTGTCGGTTGACACAATAGTATAATAATGTGTCCGTTACTTGATACAACAAAGTAGTAACGCTGCTCCAGAGTTTTCGTAATAGCAACGATAGGTACAAGGAGTGCCTAAACGACTACCGGTCTTGGTTTAGACTCATACATTCTTTCTCCCTCCCTCGAGTCGCTTCCTGTGAATGGAGAGAAGGAGAGAGAGAGAGGGGGGGGGGGGGGGAGGGAGGGAGGGGAGTAGGGTGTAGGAGAGGGAGGGGAAGGGAGAGAGGGGGAAAATTCAAATTAGTTACCAGTCTTGATCTTGTCGTTAAAGGGACTGTACAGTACTGGTTGAGGTAGGGATTCAGGTTTTGAACATTCCTAAGTGAGATAATGAAAAGCCTCTTATGAAATATGAAAGAGCATGTAATTTCAAGAAGGATTCAATGTTTATTTGATGAAAATTGGTTTTCAAATGGCTGAGATATCAAAAAAAAAAGTGTTAATGATAAAAGGCGACATGCCACAACTTTATTAGGATCTCTTTGTTTCACCTTGTTTTTGGATATCTCAGCCATTTTAAAATCGATTTTCATCGAATAAACTTTTGATACCCCCTTAGAACTGCATGCTCTTTGACATCTCATGGAGTGGTTTCTGAATATCTCGCAAAATGTTAAAAGCTAAATCTACATCTCGATCAGAACTGTACACGCCCTTTAATGGTATTTGGAAATAATACCAAGAGAAATGTAAGGTCGCGTTGCAACGGTCACGAGAGGTGAGTGTTGATTCATGTTTTATGTCGTTTACAAGCCGAATCTGTCATAAATAGCGAAGAAGCTTTGACTTCGATAACACTTGACCTATAAAAGGAAATCAAATCCCTTAAACTAAAATTATGCCTTATTTCTTTGACTCTTCTTTTTTCTTCTTTTTTTCTTATGACTTTGCATGTACGTTCAGCTATTATGATTAAAAATAGAAACAGCTCAAAACTTTTGTGTGAATTCAATGTTCAAGTTATAAGTCACCTATAGCAAGATGTTTTCATTACTTTTGAATCGTGATTCGGACAACTCATTTTCACTAAGTATTATAAACATGATTAAGTTTGTTTATTTAGACGTAGATTAATGTCATTTTATTAATTTAGACATAAATTAGCATCAACACTTCGTGTAGGTGCACATGCCATCATAGGTAGTTTTGCATGCATGCAACAATCAAAATTCTGACGGCTCCTTCAAATCGGTGTCGAAATTTGAGTGCTAAGTATATTTCTTTGGTTTGTGGTCATAATTATGCTGGGATAAAGCCCTGAAATTTCAGTGTTATTTTCAAAGAAACTTTGCACAAGGCTGAAGTACAATGATTATGTCCAACGTAATTAAGGCTTTCACTTGAATGGCTGAAGTTCAGGGTCAAAGATCAAGGCTTAATCCCCAATAATGTCACCTTCAACGCGATAACGATGAACCAGACCAACCAGACCTGGCCGAGTTTAATCGACTGCAGTGGTGCAATATTGTGAGATGTGATAAAGAACAATTATTTGATTTAGAGTTATCGTATAAGTATTGGCTGTCGATCAGGCAAGGCCAAAACCTAATGATTATTTCACTAATTGTTTTTTGTTGTAGGCTGGATCGATTGAGCTTATTTAATGTAAAGGGATAAATTGTAAGAAAACACAGTCATCACATTTAGCAAAATGGGGGAAAGTTCTAGGTCAAAGCCTGCTTCGTAAAGTTTACTAACATACCTGTAGCGGTAATTAACAGACCAGACGTGTGTAATGTCTCATGACTTAAAGAGGAAATCCGGTCCAAGTATAAGTTATAGTCTGATAAAAAAAAGAGTAAAATCTTACGAGTTCAATGGTAAAAATCTTATTGGAATCTTATGACAAATAAGGAAGTTATGACATTTTGGAGTCTTGCTAATTTCTGAAAAAAAGGTTCTTCTACGGTGGATATGAATATGCAAATGTGTGAGCTTACCATTGATACCCTCACAATTTTCCATTGATCGTGTTAAAAAAGTGACGAAAATTCACTGTTTTTGTCATTGAAGTCTGAAACATGACGTTATGCCTGGTTGAATAACTTCAGAATAGTGATCAGTTAGATATACGAAGATTTGAGCCTCGGGCATAATTGCGTTTGAATGAAAAACTGGAAATTTCAAAATTTTATGTATAAAACTATATGGTAAATTGTGAGGGAATGACATGCTCACTTTGTTATTTGCATATTCATATTGATTGTTCAAGAACTGTTTTCCCCCCCAAAGTAGCGAAACTTCAAAATATTATACCTTCCTCATTTTCCATCGGATTTCGATTAAATTTTATACCATTGAACTAGTAATATTTTTTCTCTTTCTTATCAGACTATAACTTATATTTGGGCTGGATTTCCTCTTTAGAGACCATGCTTTCATCATTTTTATGCTACCATAGTTGTCAAGATATAGATTATAACATTAAGATTTATACACCTCTTCCGGAAATAGTATTACCATATCAATAAACATTAGTTTAAAGTGCATTTACATATAAGCTGCATGCATATCCGAACTCTACAACCATGACATTACACGCTCGGGCTGTCTGCAGATCTACTCTCTCCCATGGAAGTGTATAAAATGTCTTATTTCCTGAAATCTGATCACGGGCTTTCCTTTTATTGTTTTCAAACCTAATTTAGATCTGAAATGGCGGATGACAACAGACCAGATGAAGAGCCTTCTGCCAACGCGTCACATTCTCGGTCAAGATCCAGGGGGAGAACACGCACCAATGAATATTCGGCGCAGGATCTCGTATCATCTGCACTAGCTGCCATTAGAAGTGTCCGTGAAGGACGTCAGGAACAGCCACCAGATAGTAGTGACTCAGACTCAGATTTTGTGGGATCTGTGCTCCAGACTACACGGTCGCAGTTCCAGAGACGCCCGCGTGCAGGACGCCAACGAACAAAGGAGAAGAGGTACTGCCATGAGCCCTTCCTAGTTTTGGCCAAGTTTGTTGCTTTTCACTTAAATCTTTATAGGGCTTTTTTACACTTGTAAATTTTTGCTTAGCCCCGGACCAACGGTGGGGCTAAGGGGGGGGCCTTAGCCCCAACCGTTGGTACGGGACTATCCTTAGCCCACTTTCTGTTTACACTCGTTTTTGCCAAAGTAGGGCTAGCCCCCACCGATAGTACGGTACTATCTGGCCCTGCAAAATAGCAGGGGTTAGCACCTCGCAATTGCGGTGCTAGCACCGCAATTGCGGTGCCAAGCAAGTGAGTGTAAACAGAACGAAAAAATAATCCTGGGCTAAGCGACGGAGACGAAGTCCGACCCTCACTGACCAATCAGAAACGAGGTAATCAAGTGCTGCCGGGTGCGTGCGTGTACGTGTACAGTACACAGCGTAATTATGAATATTCATGTGGTTTTGGAAAGTCCGGGGCTAAGAAATACGAGTGTAAAAAGGTCAGTTTTTCTCCTTAGCCCCGGACAAGAGATAGTACGGGACTAATTGGCGAGTGTAAAAAGCTGAAAAAATGGTACGGGACTAACGATAGTCCTGGGTCAGAGAAAGTCCGGGGTTAAGAAACACAAGTGTATAAAAAGCCCTTATATCTACTCTCAAATGAAGTTTATCCAGTTGTTTATAGGAATTAACATTCAATCAGCCACTCCCTACAATGCAAACCTTGACTTGCGGTTTAATATCAGTGTATCGGGAAATTGATAAGCATATTGATCGTTCACATCATCTAAGGTCCTGTTTTGTATCCGTCATCGACAAACTATTTGTTTATGTTTTATGTATGTGCCTCGGCCACTAAAATGATGGCCCGAGCATTATGTTTCCCCATAACTTGCCTGTCCAACTTCAATATCAGGCCCTATCGAGTAATACGATCTTGTAGACAATGTAACTCAAAAGCCATGATGGGCAAGGTCAATATTGGAATAATCAAATTTAGCTTATATTGTCTTAACTCTGAAATGATTTGAGGTAAGCTTACAATACAAGCTGAGATCCCATACCATATACGCCGTTCGAATCAACTGAGAATAACATGTAAAAAACAAAGTCTTCCTAGCACTACACTTATATAGTACATGTGGAATTCACAGATTTGATGTCAATTTCTTTGCCTATTTTTCTTTTCAGATAACCGCAGAAGAAGGGGCAGAGCGAGGGCTCAGTTTTGGAAGACACGATTGTTCCTTCTAAAAAGAAGCAATGCGGATTTCTTTCCAACGAGGGCAGAATGTCGCTTCTTAATCAGCACTGGATTCGGTAATGAGTAAGCCGTTTTTTTTTTTAACGTAAGCAATTTGCTGTGTGAAACGGGACATTTCCCAAACATCGAACTTTCGTAATTGCTGAGAATTGATCATTCTGCTAAAATAGCTATAGTCCAAACTTGTTTCTTTCAAAAATGGGTGTGAAGAACATGATAATTATGCCCACAACTGTGCATGCATTTGTCTTCTTATTGAGCAAATAATATCGTAGTGACATAGAAATCTATAGGCCTACCTTATAGCGAAGTCTTTCAAATTGAAGCATAGATATCTATGCGGTTTTATGCCCCATGTATAGCCAAGACAACTGCAGTGCCATTATCTGACTTTAGAATTTCATGCGATACCGGTTTTGAAAAATCAAATATATACAAAATTCGGCATCTGGCAGGTTAGTATTGGTATACAAAAAGTATGAAAAGTGAAAGAAGTAATTCAGTGATACAGCAATCAACTTTGTTCCTGTCCTTTCTTCTTCTTTTTTTTTTTCTGCTTGGGGATAACTCCGAGAAATGGGCCCAACCGTACACAGGGAATTAGAGCAGCATTAACATCCTTTCAAAGTTTATATTTTTATTTCCTTACCTCTCCAGGTTATGCCCAAACCCCGGGTCCTGAAACAAACGGACAAAGTAGAGATCAATAGGAATTGGGGTCTGCAATCAGCTGGAGGACTACATAAATCTCACTCTACCCCCAACTTTAATTTGGGGAGGGTGGGATTTCGGCTGGCCTCTTGTTAAGAAAAACAAGGGCACTTACATATCTGCAAGAAGACAGTGTGGCTGGCCTGGAAAGAGCTGTGCGACGAAGTCAAATAGTTATTGTACCTAACCGAGACCTCCAGGCTCGGACTCCATTGGTAAGCACTTGAAAAACATCAAGGAAATGATTACTGTTAAATTCCATATCTTTAGGCAAGCTGAGGGGAAAAAACTACGTGCAGGGCCAACTGTCACATATATTGCACATACCATAAGTGTAGCTGTAATGTTGGTCTTAGTATCGGTTAATATAATATGTAGATGGTAAAGAACACCATTAATATCTTATAGGCCTAGATGTAGGCCTACATCCTAAAAACTTTCAAATGTTTTCTCTATTGTAGAAGTCTAGAACCAGAAGTTGATCAAAGTTAGAACTTGAGAAAGCACGATTACATGGTAACTGCAATTTCATATTTGTTTGTGGTAGACCGGGGGGGGGGGGGGGGGGGACTATGTGGACACCACATTTGGGCCAAATTATTACATTTTCATCTTCTTTGTGAAAACAAACGATCCCATTTATCAATAAACTTGGCAGGACTAATGGTAAGAGTTATAAAATATGACCAAATGAGGGAGTCAATTCTTACGTTTTCATATTCTTTTTTAAGTGTATTGTTAAACATTTCGAAAAAGGCAGGTAGGCTATTATGGCCAGCGTGCAAACTATAGATATATTTATGAGTTAACAACATGCTCCCCTCCCAAGGCAAACCGCCCCCCCCCCCCCCCGAATAGTTTACTTGGGTGATCGTCCACAAAATGCAAAGCAGGCAAAGATGTAACCTTTTAACAAGCCTTGTGGCTGAAGATTGAGACTAACTCGCCACACCGAGCACTGCGAGAAACGGGTGAACGGCGAGACCGAGTAGTTTGCAGGCACAAACCCTTGTTGGTCGTAAATGAGTCTGCGCCAAGACTACTACATGCACCACTTCGGCGCTGTCCCATAGGCCCTGTGTTGTAGGGCTCACACCCGTAAATACAATGGAATATCCCAGACCCCTTCACAAATTCGTACCAAAGATACCAAAAGAAATGAAGAAAAAAATAATTAAAAAACAATGATGTAGTTTGGCAAAAAACTGAATAGCTGTAGATATTAAGTATGATTCCTCTACAAACTGCATTTTCGGGTTGGAAGATGAAAGCTTTTCTGATGGAATTTGAGGGGACTATATTTCATTGGGTACGTGTTCGGAAAATAGGTGATTTTTTTTTGAATGACAAGAACCCGTAGTCTCGCTTAGCGGACCCCATGACAGAATTTGGGCTGAAGAATCCACCCTGAAAATTTGATGGATGAAAGGGTATATCTCACTTATCCAGGTTAGTGAAGCTGAAACACCTCATTTCTCCCAGCTATTTTACAGAATTTTTTGAAATTAGATTTTTAACACACATCCCTATAATACATGGGGAAATATGGGTGCGAGCCCTGTAGCTTCTCCCAAGAAGGAGTAGCCTTTTGGCAAGGCCTTAGGTTATTTTGCCACGCCGTGTGACGACTTAGACGAGACTATAGGCTATACCGAGCGCCGTTTGCCCTCGCATTCACCCGGGGTCTTGTGATTAGTCTAATTTCAGCGGCCCTAATTTGTCGGACATAAACCTTAGCCATGAGGCCTTGTCAAAGGCTAAACAAGGAGAGGCTGCAGTGCGGTGGTGCGTGTATTAGTCTTGGCGCATGCAGACTCCTATACGACCAACAAGGGTTTGTGCCTGCAACCTAGAGACCGAGCGCATATGAGTGGTGGCACACCGCTCGGTCTTTCGTTCACCCGTTCTCACGGAGTTAGCCTCTTTTTCAGCCACGAGACCTTGCCAAAAGGCCAGCAAAGATGCCAAGTTTCTCTACGGACTGAGAGTGAAGAAAGGCTATTTGCAATATCAATAGCTAAGCAAACGAAGAGGTTTTTTTTTTCATTTTTAATTGAAAATAATGTGTAAACTTGCGTACATTTAATGTGCATTTAAAAATACAACAAATTATTTTGCCTGCATAGGTTTCCTTTATTCCTTGTGGAAGATGGTCCTATACAAGACATGATTTCGATCACTTTTGCCCGAAGGTAAAAGGGTAATGGTTATAGACTATGATTATAACTGACATGACTTTAAAGACCTCTATGACTTATCAGCAAGAAAAGGCTGTAAGATACAGCCATGCAGGTATCCTCTAGCCAACAAAAAAGAATAGGAAAAAAGTTTACCTAACCCAGTTGAGCATAGACAGGCTTCTCATCCAATTTATATTATTCATCTCGCTGTCGCGCATGGACCTGGAGGAAATCAATAATTGTTCGGCGGGTGAGCATGAGACTTTGTAGGTCTGGAAAGGTGAATTTGTTATACCTTGCCAGCGTTAGACCACTGGTTCGTTTGTTTTTAGTTAAGTTGAAATCAACCTTTAACTGTATCTATTGTCCACTAAAATTAACAGCCTCAAGGTCAACTTGAGACACAGCCCCAGCCACAGCTGCAGCCCCAATCCGGACAGCTCCAACCCCTGCTTCAGCCACATGAGCCGCAGTCCGTGGCCGGCGAGCAAGAGCTTCAGCCCCAGCCCCAGCCCCAGCCCCAGCCCCAGCCCCAGCCCCAGCCCCAGCCCCAGCCCCAGCCCCAGCCCCAGCCCCAGCCCCAGCCCCAGCCCCAGCTTCAGCCCCAGCTCCAGCTCCAGCTCCGGCCCCAGCTTCAGGCCCAAGCCCAGCCACAGCCCGAATTACAACAACAGCCACAACCCCAAGCACAAGCGCAAGCCCAGCACCAGCCCCAGGCCCAGTCCGGCCTGCCACAACCCGAGCCACAACCAGAAAGAAATGTATGTAAACTATCAAGATCCTGTTCATTTCCTATAACATGGCTGGTGGGAAGATGGGATGATACTTCTCTTTATGCTTTTTCAATTTCAGAGGTTCTGGGCTCAACGAGAAGCCAAATTCCTAGTAAAATTCACTTTTAACTCTCTTATTTGGAGGTTTAAAAGAAAGACTATAGCATAATAGTAGGCCTACATTAGAAAAAAAATGGCAACATGACTTAAGTCTCTCTCTTTTTTTTTTTTGGAGATATGAGTAGGCCTGTGATAAGAAATGATTATAAAAGCAATCGTAATGATAGTAAAATATATAATGATTGATGTAATTATCAAGATTATAATATTCATCGAGGTTATAGCAACTGATGAATACAAATAATATGGAATCCGAGAATTTATAACAGTAGCATATAATAGGGCATGATGCAATGCCACACCGTTGGGTGTCACCGAAAGACCGTGCTCCAAATGGTCAAGGAAACCATTCCAGATTGGGCTCTATGATACCCTACTAAATCACAATAACAAGTATAACATACTACAGCTGAAAATACTCCTTATGAAAATGCTGATGATGATATAACAAAATGATGATAGGCCTAAGGTGATAAGAATGTGATTCATGAGAAGAATTGAAGTATTAATATTATGACGATGATAATCATGACAACATGATGTAAACAACATGATGATCACCTAATTTTCATCAGATTTGCATTCGATTTAAAAATGCGATCATTCATGTTCAAGTGCATTTGAATGATCACTGAGTCAACATTATTCAATTCACCCAAATATAGCTCGTATAACTCCACATCAAAATACAAACGTGAATACACTTTATTCATACACGACTCTAAGGCCGCTAGAGAAAAGTATACAGCTGTAGGCCTGGAGATACATGAATATCTCGAACACGGACAGAATTAGTGGGCGAGGTATCTGACAGCCAGCAAGACTGTTATCACTGGCGATTGAGTCGATTGAGGCAACTTTATGATATAGACGAGGAGAAGGTGGCAAAGGAATAGAAAGGCGTTAACTGAAAGTGGAAGAAAGGTCGACAGGCAAGAAATATATGCAAAAAGGACCCGTAGAAACGCTGTGGAAGTATTTGATGTTGATTGTATTTGAAAGATTAAAAGTAGGAAGGTGATAATTGAAATTGAAAATTTTGAAGAATTTGAACGTCTGTCCAGCTGGTGCGAAATTGAATGCCAATTTTGAATTGTTAAATTATTTGAATTTCTCTCTAATGATATAGAATATACAATGAATGACAGGAAACGAAATTCAAGTTCAGGTTCAAGTTCAAGTTGATTTATTTCATTTCCAACAAACAAATAATTAGAAATACGTTGTACAATGAAACATTCGTTTTCACAGATGTCAGGAAATCAGTACCACAATGCGATGAACAGAAATTGAATGCTCAAAGAATTAAAATGAACCAAAATCTGTTGAATATTAACGTGAATTATTTTATTTATTCGGATGCAAATCTGATGAAATTGTGCGGGAAACCCTGTAATATTGATATCTGTAAGAAGTATTATACTAACGAAACCCATGAGTTAATACTGTTATTACAATAGGAAGGCCTATAAGACATTATGCAGTGCCACATTGCTGGGCGTTACCGACACCTCCATATGTTATTTATCTAAATACATTGTGGGAAATGCTCCTGAAAACAATATCCCCTCATATAACTATAGGGTTGACATCTCTTCTTTACTGAATGGCAATCATAGCTCATGGACACTGCGTAATAAGAAACACACATACACACACACACACACACACACACACACACATACACACACACACGCACATACAAACAGTACAAGTAGAATAATTTACACAAAAATCCTTATTTTTCTTTGACTACTGAAGCAAATCGAATGAGGTTTTGTAAAAGGTGTGGGTAGTTAATAATACATGCAGTTTCATACCCGAAAACCTTATTTGGATTGATTCACTTTTAAAAGATATCGTTGCGAACAGTCCCACACTTGACGCTTCGTAGCCTGACATTTTTATATGGATTGAATCACTATTTTAAAAGCCATCGTCGCGGAAAGTCCCGGTGTAATTCTTTTTTTTTCTCTCTCTCTCTCTCTTTTTTTTTTTTTTTGGGGGGGGGGGTTGGTGGGAGGGGATGGCACACAATATGTATAGTCCAAAACGAAATACACTTGTACACTGTGATTATCTGAAAGGACAGTTCGTTTACCACCATGAGAAATGACTTGATGCTAGGTAGGCAACAAATACTCTATTGTGGCATATCAGATGATCAATTTTGCAAACCCTCTCATTTTTTTTTCAAGACCTTGTCACATTATTGTTATATGTATGAATGTTTCTTTCTTCAAATTGCGGAATCTTCCCCTATAAAGTCTGTACATTCCTCATTCCCGAGTTTATAAAATAAGTCTGTGGGATGGTATTCTGAATACAGTTTAACACTGTTTGGACTCGGTTTAAGCTGCATTAGGATATTGTGATCATATGTGCTCTTAAAGCCATGATTTGTTTTGTTTTCTCTTTAATTTTAGAATCAAGATATCAGAGTGGATCAATTCGTTGTGTTGTCTGATTTCGAGAGTGGTGATGAGGTAAGCACATCATTCATTTTTGTTCTATTATGACGCCGTTTGTGTTCACGTAAAATAAGGTAGTTAGAAATCCTAACCATATTTCAATTTCATATCAAATCTTATAAGGAAGTTACACAGTCCATCCATCGTTGCATCTATCAGCATGTGATCAGACCTTCGAACATTGTTATACCCAAGAGCTGTTTTGAGGTATCCATATATGAAACGTGGTATAAGGATGTATGGTGGTGTGAGACTCAACTGATCAACCTTTGGGCAGATGGTGCCGTATAGCTAGGTTAAAGGTCTTAGTCGACGGACCACGTTTCATTGCTAAAATTTGTCGACATTACTCAGATATGACTTGATGTTTATCTTCATTGGATAACAGTTGTGTTTGTCTTCGATATGAATTTTCTGATGTGAATATTGCATGAAAAGCAGGGGACCTTTGTGATTGTCAAAAGAATGCGCACTGTTGAATCTCTCTCACTGCTTAGTTAAACAAACAAAACAAGCTACAACGTAATATAAACTAATCAATCATTGTCTCGCATTCATTTTCTCCTTCATATTAGTCATCAGCTGAAAATCAACCAAATTCTGGAACACCCACTGTTGTCTTTCAACCAAATAGACATGGTAAGTATCCCCTTTTCAGGCAAATTTTAGTTATCTATTTTTCTTTTTGCCAAATGCTAAGAATAGCTTTAATGCTAAGAATAGCTAAGAATGCTAAGAATAGTTTTAATGCAACAACAGTTTATAGTGTACATATGTATACACCAAAGTAGGCTTTATGATTATGCAAATCATGTTGTCCTCCTGAAACCAATGATATCTCGGTCACAGTAATAGTTCACATTTTAGTTTTGTTTTTCTTATTTGGCACCCTTACATCATCTGGTCTTATCTACTATCCGTTCTCCGTTTCTTCTTCACAAACACTGATTACTCGGGGCTTACAGCCAAACAAGCTTGCTTTCATGTAGGTCCCGCCATACTTTTCTTTGATCAACCCCATCTCGATTTCAAATTTGACCAGTTATCACATATAATTACTGTGTTATCACCATGTATATTGTTGTGTTTTGCACATTGTTTACAAGGTGAAAGAACTTGTTTGATTTCTGTTATAATGTCCATAAATGAGAAGTATGGAAATAAAATGAATTGAATTGAAAAAATTGAATAGTCACATCGATGACTTGAAAATTCTTAATAGCGCAAAAGTACTGAAATCACAAAGGACAAGGTCAGTGTGTCAGTTTTGTTGGTCGTAATGAATGTATATTAGTTATACAGTGCATATTAGCAACAAACTGGGATACATAGTTTATGAATTACATGACCAATGGTTGGATGCTTGCAGTAGAGTGACCTTGGTAAATCCTAGCCCAGAGGTTTAACCGCACATTTTTGGATCATAGACATTAGAGCTTTAAGCAGGGCCTTAGAATAAACATACCTAAAATGTTTTGAATCAAAGTTTAATATGACTGTAGATCAGAAATAACGAAAAAGTAAATGTGAAATAATTTAATTGTATATACTGTTGGTACAATAACTATACACTGGATAAAACAAGAGCTTATTTCACCAAACCTGGCACAAGTATATGAATAATGATAGAGTAGTTCTTACTTAGATTTATGTTGACGTGAACAGTTAAATTTGTTTAATTAGATGCCGGGTAGATTGGCAGAATGTCATGGTTAAAGGCCAAGGTCACAACTTAAAACTTTACTATTTACAGAATTCATAGCTGAAGACCAGATTGCTTTTATTTCACTGAACTTGGTGCAAACATGAACCAAGGTGGAATAAATAAATTATTAGATATGGGTGGGGTTTCCTGTAGGTCAGGTGTCAGGATTAATGTCATGGTCAAATACTAGTGTCACTGCACATTTCTACACCATTATTCCAAACTGGATTTCAGGTAATTGTGATGGGATGAAGTGCAATGGTGTAGTCATTAGATATATTGTGCAAAGTGGGAAAAGATCAACGTCAAATCCTCCATCCCCAAATGTTTCATTTTCTTGAATAAAATCGTTTTGTACATTGATAGCATGAGGCACCTCTTTGGTTAGTTCCTGATCAGTATAGAGTCATTAAGAAAAAAAGCTAACTTGACGAGAAACGCATTGAGTAAGTAACGTTGATGGGGTGACAAGACCTTGTCTTTCAAATTTTGGTGAAAATGCTTTTTTTTTTTCAATGTAATGGTCAGATAATCAGTTAAGTGGTGTCCTGTCAAAATTCCAGCTGCCTTTACCCTCCCCTCCCAAAAAAAAAAAAAAAAAAATAAGCCACCACAACATATTAAGGGAAAGGCTATGCCGTTTGAGATAGTGCATTGTCTGCCATGTTTTTCTGTTTTGTTTTGTTGTTTTGGTTTTTTTTTGTTTTTTTTTTTGTATTTTGGCTCTGCTGAACATTTCACATTTTGTAGAAACGAGGTCTTGTCGCCCCAGTGACGATACGCGATTGCACCCTAAAAATTGACTACGGCTGATCCAGTTGTCGCCACTTTGGAGCAGGGATCAAATTTAGGACAGTATTCAAACTGACCTCCTTTCTGAAAGCATAGTGTATATCTAATCAAAGTTTCTACAATCTCGATAGGTATCATTGCCAGTTGCGTAGAATATCAGCACCATGCCATCCTAGAGGCCACCCAAGTCTACCCAACGTATGCCATGATAATGCTCTTCTAGGAAAATAGTTGCCACGAATGCGGGAAAAGTAACTTTGTAGCGCCAGTTCGCCCGACTGTCTTATTCTTATTATTTTGTATTTTCAATAACATGTGTATTAAAATTTTGACCGTGACTATCAGCTTTTTTTCTGTCTCTTCTCTCTGTAGCCTTCACAAACTTTGAAACAGTTCTGAAGGATGAGGAAACAGAAGTTGTTTTTCACCGGGACAGAGTGATGGAGGAGATGCTGGAGCTGTACAAAGATGGCACCAATACTAACAACCGTCTCCACGTGACATTTGACGGTGAAGTAGGAGAAGACATCGGAGGCCTGACAAGAGAAGCTTTCACAGCGTTTTGGAACTGTGCGCACCACGAGTACTTTGCTGGGGAGCATGTTTGCGTCCCAACTCTCCCTAACCACCGACTCAGGAAAGAAAGAGACAATATGGTTAGTCTTGGGCGCATACTAAGCCATACAGCACTCCTTACCAAATCCTTCCCGAGTTTCATTGCCAGAAGCGTGTACATAGTTTTAGTGTTTAAGTCAGAGGTGGATGAAACGTGTCTCCTGGAAGACCTCCTAGAGTACGTCACGAGACCAGAGAGGCGCCTTATCACAAAGGCATTGAACAGATATGATGATCTTAGCCCTGCTGAGATGGACATGCTGACGTCATTGTTTATGGCTTTTGAGTACAATGAACTTCCCAGGAAAGATGAGATCCGGGCCCAGCTGATAGGAATAGCAGATCTCATATTTGTGCAAAAGCCGGGCCCCATCTATAACCTCATTAGTCAGGGGATACCAGAAGAGCATCTCCTCCTCTTCTGGTCTCAACTTTCAATAAATGATTTGACTGAGTTGATTCAACTACAGAAGCCCACCCCAAGAAAGGTGTCCGCTGTCATCAACACAGTGGAGAGCGATCTCACCAACAGTCAAGATCGCGTACTCTATTTCCTGCACCAATATATCAACAGCCTTGGTGCAGAAGAGCTGCAAAATTTCCTTCAATTTTGCACAGGATCCATCCACATGCCTCTGGATGGCATAAAGCTGAGTTTCAACAAGAACTCTGGCCTCCTTAGGAGGCCAATAGCCCACACTTGTAGCAATGTGCTGGAGCTATCTGAGCTCTATTCGACATATCAGGAATTTCGCAGAGAATTTCAAATGTACCTGTCTAATACCATGTCATATACCTTCTCCTCTTTGTAATTCTGCGTCCTAGTTGTCGAAAAGGACATTAGACGCTGAGACCATGTGTAGCGCATTTGTCTAACTCAATTCACACTTAGTATATGCATCGAAAGGAAAAAGATATTGATCTGACTGGAAATGATTTTGATTTTCTTGGCTAAATGCTTATATTTTGTAGGCAAGAAATGACAACGGACCCTTGATAGTACGGTACTCAAATTATAAAGCTTGAAAAAAAGTGGCATTGCTTTTGTTTGTATAGCTTTGGAAAATTAGATTCGAGTCAGCGTGCCTGTACATGTGTACTTTTCTTTTAGTTTGATGACATAATCATATCAAAAATTTTGATACATTGCAAAGAATCAAAATCAGCCTCCCTTGCGTGTTATGTTTATGGGAGCTTCTTTTTTTCGAATCATGCATAAACTTAAAGGGAATGGCTAGTAAGCGATCAGTGGGAATCAGTGGGAATGCTGAGGGATGATTGTTCCAATCATTGTGGGATTTATTTAAGAGTACATTATATATCTACCGTTGTGTGAAAATTATTTGCTTCAGAACAGTCTCATATTCAAGTAATATGCAGATTAATGCCCCGTCACTGACCAGGGACGCTTATCTGGAAACATTAAACTGCACATTACTTGAATATGAGACCATTCTGAAGCAAATAATTTTCACACAAGAATAGATATATAGTGTACTCTTAAATGAATCCCACAAGGATTGGAACAATCATCCTCCAGCATTCCCACTGATTCCCATTTATCAGTTACTAGCCATCCCCTTTAAACGTTCTTGAAGCTGTATCTCAATTAATTTTTCTCCATTGTCTCCGAAAATTAAGTACGTTGTATGTTGCCGAAACAGTAAGCTGTCTTAGGTTTGCATTTTTCCAAATGTGTAATTGAGGATGACAATTTGGTAGTTTAACAGTAAAAACGAAATAATTATTGATTCACCTTTCACAAACATTATCTTCGACACGATATCTTCATGAAGACGTGTAGCTACATGGCTATAGAACTCCGTCTCTGGCATCAGAGACGTAAGTTTGGATACGTGTCGGTTCGAACCCCACAGTATCCAAGACAAAAAAGTGTTTTTCCTTTGACATTTTTATTCATTTATTTACTTATCTACTTCTCTCTTCCTTTTTTTATTGTTTTCTTCTTTTTTTCTTTCCGATCGAGCTTTCTTCGCTTTCGTCCATGTTGAAATCTCTTTCCGACATTCTTAAATAGCCTTGACTCTAACATCACCTAATCGTTGTCACTGAATTATTTCAAAAGCAAACTAAAAAAAAAAAAGAAAAAAAAAAAAAAAAAAAAAAAAAAAAAAAAAAAAAAACCTCGTGCAGGCTTAGGCTTTCCAACTTCCTTTTCTTTATCAGAATTGCTGTTTATCAGGTATTCCGGGTTTGCTTTTCGTTCTTCTAACATATTCTTTCCAGACAAGTCTATTCCTGAACTATTAGGTATGACACTCATCGTGCACATTGTTACATAAGTATTTTGCTCGGGTGACGAGGAATCTTGTGAGCGTTTATATTACAGGTGGCTATCTTGGTATGTTCTAATGTACTCTCGTTGGGTTGACAAGTATTTGTTATCGTTTTCTAGCTTTAATTCTTTCTATCCTTTTGCTCTCTTTTTCGTAATGTTTCGCTCCTTCTGTTCAACTTTTCATTACTAGGTTGTTTGATTGATAAGGCTTTAACATTTTCATATAGGGTATATAAGCTTTGCTTTGCTTTTTATTAGGTCCTCGCATTTCATGTCGGTAAAATTGTCTTCATTTTTTTATTTGTGTCACATTTCGTTTTATGTTCTATCGATTGTATCGTAATATTTTTGTTATAGAATAAATCAAATCAAATCAAATCAAATCAAATCAAATCAAATCAAATCAAATCAAATCAAATCAATTGTCAGAGTAAACGTACCCACACAGACGCGCGCACGCAAGCTCCCTTTGTTTTGTATTGGAGGTTGCATTACTTCGACTGCTGTAAATTTTTTTAGGCTTGTAGAGCTTGTCCAATATCATATTACATGATGACGGCAAGATTAGCATAGCCTTCTTGGTTTGCAAATAAGGGTCATCGCTCTTATTTGAAAATACCAATGTTAGAGTTAAGATGACCCTTAAACCACTTTGGCACCCAATTTTATTTGGGTCGAAGAACTCTTGGTAGGTAAGTCTTAATGCATGTAGTCAAAAATGTAGCTTGAAAAAAAAGTCTTACTCCCACACGCACACACGCGTACGCGACTTCCCTTCTTTTGCATTAGGCACTGCAGAAACAATCTGTCGAAACGTATCTAACCTTTATAGGTACAGAACTTCATTACGGGTTCCAATATAACTGCAAGTCCGTATTTTTTTTCGTGGAAATGAGAGTCGAAATTGAGGTTTGCTTGTATGTTCAAGGGTGTCCTTGCTTTTGAATTGATAACACCGTACTTTTTTTAATTTACTTTTTATTTTTTTTAAAAAAGTGAGGAATCACAACATTCACAAGTGATTGTTACAAAATCAGCGTACAAATCACAAGAAATAAAAGGAGTAATAATAAAATAGGCAGAACGAAGATAAAATGCATGTATTTTTCAAGAGCGGAGCTACGATACATAGGAAGTGAAGCCAAGGAATGCCCTGATAACACCGTACTTCATTAGCTGCGGTTGGTAACTGTCCCCTTTGAAGATGTGTCGATGGCGGTGAGACCAGTTCCAAATGACCCCAGGCGTATTACCTAACTCGTCTTGTAGTGACGAGTTCCATGTTTTTTTGTTTTGTTTTTACTTCAAAAAAGTTTGCGAAAATGCCCGTTCTGTATTTGCGATCACATTACATAATACACCTGTACGTATGTACATAGAATCTAAGTGAATCTGGTCAGTAGCTTTTTGTCACACGTTTACGCAACCTACATGTTGTGTTCATGCTATGTCTATAGGTGTATTGTCTTTGTCAAATAGCTTCTTTTTTGTATGTTGTTCTTGTACTTACACGTGTATACAGTGCTAAAGCTGCATAAGAGTATTTTGTCAGAAAACTTGGTTAGTACACTTCATTTGTAGCCGAAATGAATGTATTTGTGCAACTGTCACATGTGTAGGTCAAAGGTGAAATGATGTGAAACATTTAATTTTATTCTACATGTATATATATATTGTAAAAGCATAGCTGTTTACGTTGATGTCGCTTCAACGCGTTGTTTAATGAATGTACTTACAAAGTGAACTTATTGATTTATCTTCTTGTTAAATTCTTCTAAAACTTTATGCTCTTCCCGGATGACAGTGACAGTGATGCACATGTATGCAGAGCGTGCATAATTTTGCTAATGTGTGCCACTTGAACCTTCAATAGCTATCTTGTGCTGTGTAGAATACTGGCTGCACCAGAAGTGATACTCAAGATGTCACTGACATTAGTTGCATGAAATGGTATAATTTATCTTCAAACACATTTTAAGCTTTGGATAATTTAGAACTCGAAGACTGTACGTAGAGTAAGTGGATTCCAGTTCATGTATTTCCAATTTTACTGTTAATTATCACTTTGCCAAAGGAAATCACTGCCTTGGTGTGGGGACACTAATGTCACATATACCCATAAGTACAAAAATAAACAAGAAATGTCTGCTTTGAGTATAATTGTCTTTATTTACTAACTGCCTTACTTTCAGTCAATCAAGACAACTTTTCTGGGAAAAAAAAATCATGTACTATAACTAAATCAACATAATAAATTCACATAAACAAAGTTTACATAAAAATGTGGAAAAAATGGGTGGTGAACTGCTGTGATAGCAGTGTTCATGAAAAAAAGTAATGTCCAGTGTGTATTATCTCTTTATGTATATATCTTTTGTTTCACACAATACTTTTCAACAAAAGTATGAAATAATCTACTTTGCATTTTGTTTTCATTATACGGAAATTATTTTCGATAAAAAACATATTCACAGTAACAGAAGTGACCTGTTACTTCGCATTCCCATTTACTGTCTACACCTGCGCCGATAAACTTTCTAACAATTTTCGCCTGTAGCTGTTCCAGTCATGATACTACACTGCCACAATAATTGTACCTGCTCACCTTACAAAATTGTGCAGGGATGTCAGTCAGAATGAAAGACTTTTGCCTCAAAACGGGGATCCCTGATTGTAGTTTGACAATTCCATTTTGTTCTAAGATGCAAGAAAGGTTTGGGAGCACCTTACAAAAAAGTGTACATAAAAAAAAAAAAATCGTCCAGTATCAAAACAGACTTAAATTTGCACAAACAGAATACATGCAGTAGCTGGATTTAAGTCGACGTACATGACAGGTGATACATCTTCAGCTGATAAAAAAAAAAGAATAATGACCTCGGATATCAATCAACCACTGTATATGTACATTGCACTACCGTTAAAACGAAAACGGTTGTAACGAATTTTCAGTTACAATGAAGTAAAAATTCAGGCTGCAATATAATCCACTCTCCGTCTTTTCATTGTAGATTTGTTCGGTTAAAACGAAATTTTGATACAACGAAAGAAAAAAAAATTGTCCACAGGACTTCGTTATGACGGGGGAGCGCTGCAGTAGTTATATACACCATTTCAACAGATGTCACGTGATATGTTTCTGCATTAATTTTTAAACAATACCTTGGACTCTATGAATTTGTTATTCAGTCAAATCATATACAAGTTGTGCAGCTTTATTTTTACCACTGGTTGTGCAAAGAAACAATTCACTCAAAAAGAAATAAAAACAGAATGAATGAAATAAACGATACATTTTCATCAGTTCTTTGTGGATAGCGCCTTATGGTGGTATATTCAAGCTGGCCACAATATCAAAATCAAGGAGTCTAGAAATGTTGCTATGCCGACAGGTATGCAAGTTTCTCCCAATAGGTCTAATGTACGTCTTAATAATGTGAGAGGACAGTTTCACCTAATTGGCACAACAAATAAAATCACATACACTTGTATTTGTCACAGATGTATTGAGTGTTTACTTCTCTTTTCATTTCATTTGGATGGATGGCTAAATTGTTTAAGAGAGGAAGTATTTGGGATTTAAGCATTTTCACTTCATGTTTCACCCTTGCCTTTTGATCCAAAATTCTTCATCACGCATTAGTAACATTTATTCCCATGACAAAACTTTAAACTTCTTTGGAAAAACCAGTTGTATGAGAAGATTGTGACATCTTTCCTTGACCTTCGACCCCATCGCCAAAATTATGTCGGCCTACAGAGTTTTATTACATCGATGCACTGACTAATCTCCAAGGTATGAAGAAAAAGTGATGTTTCAACATCAAAAAGTAGAATTTAGCATTTTAACTCGACTTGACTGTTGGCCTTTTACCCCACGACCCTAAAATTACCAAGAGAAACACAGGCAGGCAATACATGAATGAAGTGTATGTACCACGTTTAATTATGATACCTAGAACCATTTTTCATGTCAGATTTGGAGAAAAAGTTTAAATCTTAGCATATTCACTTGACCTTTGACGCCACAGCCAAAATATTCCCAGAGAATCTTTATCTGGCAATACATGCATACGCTAACTTAAAAAAGAATACCTCCAGGCACTGCATAGACATGGAGAAATAGAGGAATTCAGAGAATTTGTCCTTGCCGTTTGACCTTTGACCTTGAACATGTGCACCCAAAAGTTACTAAGCACAAATTTATTCACTCATACAGTGTATACATACGCTAAGTTTCATTTTGATGTATATACCTCAAACATTTTTTAAAGTTATGCTCTAGACAAAATTGATTACAGCCAGACAGATGGAAGGATGGACAGATGAACGGACGGACGGACAACCGAAAAGATAGTGCCTCCAGTTAAAATAAACAGGGAGAGGTAATGTATCATCACCCAATCAAATCTTCATCGGATACTGAAATATTTCGGTCATTCCCTCTCCCATACATAGCACACAAAATAAGTATATGAAAGCAAGAACATGTGCTACTCAAAGTATCATCCCTTTGATCTGCAATCAGGGAAATACAGAATCAGAATACATATACGAGTACCAACTAATCTTGTACTTTCTGAAGCTTTCTCTGTAACATGCTATACATACATGGTTGAGGACACAACCTACATATATGGAATTAAAGACATTTTGATCATATAATGACAAACACAAACTCAACCAAAAAAGATGAACCTCCAAGCACATATATTATATATGAAATATTTTTTGATGAGCTATTAGATACCAATTGTTTGCACAATGAGTGATGAATGTTTACATAAAGTACATGTCTAGTATTCAACATTCTTAGCTGAATCTTGTGGACTCCTGGACAGATTAGCACAAGAATTCAGAAAACTACACACAATGATGGGACAGTCTTTAATCTTTGGGGGAAAAAAAGAGAAAAGTGCCAAACACCATGTCAAGCATCCCAGCCCTAAGCAAAGGGAAAAATGAAAAAGTGGTAAAACATGAAAAATACTTGCTTTATAAATGGGAAAAGAACAATGTAAACTCAGATACTTTATTTCAAAATGTGATTGAGTTAGTGTCTCTCTATACCAATTTGATCCAAATCAGACAACCATGTTCCTCCTCCTTCCCTCCCTTCCTCCCCCTATAAATACACTAGTGTACTGCCAATCTCAGCTTAATTTGAATTTATTCAGGAAAATGTTACCGCAGGAAACCTTCAACCTTCGTGGAATGTTGACAAAATTTGTCTTTCAACAAACCATCCCCTGCCAGGATGTGCTGTAGTTCCTCCTTCTGAACTTGCGACAATCGTGAATTCACACTGTTTGTCTCACCATTTACTCTTTCATCACCAGTATCAGCTAGGTTGTGCCTCCTCAACATTTCCTCGATCCTCTCCTCCCATGATCCCTCATTAAACACTCTGCCTACTGCAGCGTTGTCTAGGCTACATTCTAGCATGCCATCTCGCCAAATCTGTTCCGGGGTGCGGTTGCCTTCAGTACGGACGCGATGGTGGTTCCATGCCTGCTGAAATGTTGACAGGCGCTGGTTGATAGACTCCAAATAGACCTCGTGCAGACTATATCTATGGATGTCATCACTGGGGTCCAAAACTCCTTCATCCTCAAGTTCGTAAAATTCCTTGTAGAACACTTGAATCACATCTTTAAAGACATCTCTCCACAACCTCTCGATCCTGATGTTATGCACGGACTCCCCTGTTATGTGGCTTCCTCTGTTGGTTCCGAATGTCAAATTCATGAACAGAGCTACAAGGATGTTTTCATGGCCATGATCGGACCTAACACGAGCTGGCATGGAGTAGGTCTTTGTCGCCTCAAGAAAGAGGTCTAACACTGTTCTTGCATTGTTGCTCGTGGAACAATGGATGAAAGTAATGAGTCTGGAGTAGCCATCAATACATCCATTGGTAACAAGGCCCCATCTGCAAATGCGCATGCAGATAAAACAAAGGGGAAGAAAAAAATTACATCCGCATATAAGGGAACATAGGGTCATTAACCAATTAAATATACAATATTGTTCCGAGTATTAATGACATAATGATATTTTTACCTATGAAGATACGATAACTATGCGTAACTGTAATGCAGAATTTTGAAAATGGCATACAGTCCACATGATAGAACATCACATTTCCTGTGGCAAAGGCATATTGCATTATTCTCCCAGTACATCTGCATTCTAACTTTTTACATGGCGCTGTTATGATTTCGTACAGTCACAGAGAGTCTAACCCAGTTTCATTTGGAGGGAAATGTCATTTCAGAGAACAATGACAAAATTTTGACATATGTATAATATTTTGACAAATATTATACCTAATCACACTATAAAGAGTTCCAGAAAAACCGCGAAAAATCACCATTCGTTTATCAGTCGGAAAAATTTAGAATTCACAAATGTGTGTAAAATTGCTCTTTCACAGAATCAAAGAAACTGAAGTTTAATAAACTTGACACAATTTAAGTATTTTGGGTCATGATGTAAATTCAGAGTTTTTGTTGCAGTAGCGTAAGTGAGGGATGCACGGTCACATTTAGTTCTGACCTTTGTCCTCCTGAACCAAGATTTTGCCCTAGAATTTTCTACAATATGAAGAGAGGGTCACTTTTCACATATTTACTTGAACTTTGCCCCTTAATAAATAAGATTGTATGACCTCACAATCTGAATCACTCCTTAGAGAATCAAAATGTGGCAATTCATGGTCACTAGTTGGGATTACAGCTATATATACATGCATGTATACCAGTATACTTGCATACAGTCAACCTGGCTTATAAAGTCGAATCTACTTGGACTAAAGAAATAGAGAAACTCAGAGCAAATTCTACTTATGATGGATTAAAATCAAGAGAATATGCAGAGAAGAGGACTTGAAAAGACCTTCGACATTTCATATTCGACCTTATGTTAGGTCGGCTTAGTAAGCAAGGCTGGTTGTATTACAACACTTACAAGATTGTATATCCCAAATGATTGATCAAAATTATCATGATTAAAGTACATGTGTGTTTAACACAGATTACATACATTATTAGTAAGCGTATGCTACTTATATGTGTCAGATAATCCTAGCCCCTTCCTCTTTTTGTGTACACATACTTGTATGGTCGTTCCTTTCGTTTAAATGCACCACCTATCTCAGACAATCTCCCTCCGTTGGTGGGCATTTCCTGCCTTGGATACCCCGTATATACCCCGTATATACCCCGCATCACATATACAAGGTGCATCAAGACCATCCCCTACTTTCTTGGGTTAGATGTCGTTAAAATATCTTGACAGATTTTCCTCTCTGTTTGTTTAGTGTTTGTTTGTCTGTCTGCTTGTTTGGGGAGGGGGAGTGCCCGTGTACCAGATATTTAACAGGGCCCGTGCATGCAGTCATTCCTACCCTGGAGTTGAACGGCCAAGAGATAATCATCCCAAGTCATCCCTATTCCTACAGTGCAGGAACATGTGCAGGTACAACATCCTGTAGTAAAATGATGATGTACCTACAAGTTGTATGTATCATCAATAGATTTATTAGTCATACACAATGTCACACTGGTCAGCTCTGATGGCACGGACTGACTCACTGAGATGCCTGAGTGACGTGCCGACCAAAAAAATAGTACAAGATAGAAATAATTTTCAAGAATTAGTATAATGGGAAGAGCAGACAATATTTAAGTGCACCTGCAGAGTTTCATGTGTCCATCAATATGCCAAAGGCTGTTTGGTGCACCGACTTTATACACTCTCCGTGAAACAGAGTGCCCCCCATCGTTCGGCTGTAGCAGGCGGATTAACTTCAGACAAGCACTTCCGTACTCTACTCCTTTGCAAAGTGAGACCACGAGTGTGTAAAAGGCCGGTCATCATCTAAAGAAAGGTTAATTTTGAAAACAACTTTACAATTTTAATTAAATGGAATTATTCTCAATCCAAGTGAAGACATGTCATTCTATTTGGAGTCATCATGATTTTCGACCCCATGGCAGTTCTGTACGACATTGGTATTGTGCATAGCTCGCTGATTGAAGTAGAATTTTTACGTCTAATAACAGGCAAGGAGCTTTCTATTCAATCGCATCAATGTAATTAATTTCTTTCTTTCTTTTCAATTTACATATCATATTCATTCTGTGTGTACTACGAACTACAATATGTTAATATGTACAGCTTGTATAAATTATAACCTTGTAATTGTGACATCGTTTGGATTATGGTGAGAAACTTACATGGCTCGAATAAAATTTTCTGCAACTTTCATGTTTGGTTTTTTTTTTTCTTCAAGATATGTTATAATGTATCACATTAACGAGTTTGTATTTGAATCAAACCAGTCTTGACATTTTTAGAACAAATTTTGAGGTCAAAAAGGAAGCCTACGGGGTAATATATACTTTGAATCTTACAGTAAATTACGATGAGCATTGTTTTGCATGATTAATTGTACTAACGGGGCTGATTTCATATGCCGACATTGTAATCACAACACACATTGCATACAACAAAAACACTAGGAAAATAAAGTCACCTCAGCACCACTGTTGGGGAAGAATTTTTTGAAGGTCTGCTATAACAGCTTTCAATTCCTCGTCAGTTATTGTTGAGAACTTGTCTCTCATCTTAATACCTTCCTCGTACAGCCTCTTGTACACAAGCGAGGTAGAGCAGTGAAAAAGTAAAGCCATCCTACGAGCAGTGTAACCACTCTTGTGAAGGGTTATTAGTTGTTCCCTTGTCATCTCCACTTTGGGACGCCCTCGCATACCTGCAGAATGGAAATACTCTTGTAAGTAACATGGATCAGGCTTGTTATAGTACAAACTGTAATTGAAAGTGTATTCTTTCGTTCTTCGGTCTAAAGGTCATGGAATGAATCAAGAGGTTGTTGACAGATACAACAATGTGGGACAAGTAATCAAAATGTATTGACTCATTACGATACGAATACAGTGAAACCCCGTAGTGACGAGGTGATCACGTCCGTCCCATTTTTCACTGTGTGTAAACCTATGGCACAAGGAATTGGATATAATACAACGAGTTCGGATATAAAGAGAATGATCCCAGGGGTATAACGAGGACATTTTCGGTGCATTACGTCAAAAGAAAAATATAAGTTATCTTATTTGATACAACGAGGTTCCATTTCTTGACCTGCTACTTTCAAAACACGCGACAAATGAAAGATTGAAAACCAAACTTCATGCCATCGATGTATTCTCTTTCCTGTTTTGCAGATTCTGTGCCAGAACACAATAATGTACGTACACACATGTGCATTGCAGATGTATGATAACCTCCATCATGCCGTCCCTGGGAATGAATCTGAAGTGGGAGGAGGATCACCATAACACGCTTAGGCTCATCAGTTCCGTCGTTATTCCTCTTTATCCCCCCATTAAGGAACCGAGTAACCGTTCTTTCCATGTTTTCTTATAAACCACGCGATAACACACACACTACCCCACCCCCACCCATGTTCATTACCATTGAATGTAACCATTAATTTTCCCTCGAACTAATACACATTGCGTGGTATTAGCTCAAAAACAGATCATTTAAAAGAATCATTCAAAAGCTTTTAATGTGATGAAATTCGTGGCAAGAAAAAGAAAGAAGAATTTATGATTTTGGAACGCAATGTGCATTTTGTTTGGATGTTTTTGATTAATATTGGCGTGTATCGCATTACGTAAAATATTACAGCTGAAATTACTTCATGAAATCATCGCGATCGACCCGCCGGATGATAATAGCGTAAAACAAGTTGAATAACGCATGTTAATCTATTTGAGCCGATGCTCAGAAAAAGTATCGACTGAAAACTTTAGATAGATCTGATCTTGTTCACTATCATTTTTAAAACTGCGTTTCACAAATCAATATTTTTCATTCTTCTCAAGAATGGTATATCGTGTGGAAGAGACATGCACATAAAAAGGAACACGAATTCAACCCTGTATCGTACCCTTAAAAGGGTTTCGCTGTTGTAGCATACTGGTGTGCTATCATGTACATGACGTCGGTACATGTAACATCCAGTGATAAAATGAAAATTATGACATAGGTAAGAAGATGCAAGTCAATGTGTTCCCAAATCTGTCTTCAATTTAGAATTGTAAAATAACTATTACTAAAACTATTTATTATTGACATCCAACACAACCGTACATTGTACAGTCTATGAGTAGATCGAATATATCGATAATCTTAAGTGCAATCAAGTTCTTAGTTAAAGGACAGTTCTATAGACTAATTGACTGCGCAAACTCAGACTGAGCAGACTGTTTTTCAATCTCCAAAACATCATTTTTATGCCACGATTCAGATGGCAATGACAAATACTACAAAAAGACTTCATCATGTCCTCCCAATCTCACTAATTTGTCCATGCCACTCTACACTACACTTCATTCCGCCCTTGAAAGCTTATACGCACAAATACCTGCACTCAGATTTCCACATGTCTATTTTTGGCGAGTGGTGTGGCATGAGGGGGGTAATAGGGGATTTTTTCCAATATGATCACCACTGTCCTCCACACAGAGATTGATTCTGGTGACACTTATACCATGTAGAAGAAAAAAATTCTCATTGCAAAAAACTCTCATTGCAGATCGCACCATTTATTGCCATTCTCTTGCATTCTCCCTTTCTATGCATTATCAACGATAGTAGTAGTAATCTGCAGAACCCTGTGATACCAAGAATCTCTCATCTAACATGCTACAATTGCAAATCTTTAAATCTGGGGGACGTCAAGAAAGTGTAGGTTACTGGTAGTACACTATTCAACCGGTACATCACATTGTGCTTTTGTGGTTCAATCTATAATGTATTTCACAGAATTCTGCTTTCACGCTAGAGAATATTTTAAAGTTATAATTGGAAAAAACATCATCAAGCCCACTGAGGATCATATTTACAATACAAAACACATGGCCCAGGATTATAAATCAAACATGATACGACTGTTAACATTGTAAATTTAACATATTTTAAGTTGACTCTTATGTTTAGCATTGCAGCATTCAAAATTTACAAAGAGTGTGTTGTGTTCTAGCCTACCTGATTTTATCCTTTGGGCGCGAAAACTTGAAGTTGGAGAAGTGGAACGGGAAGTAGAACTGGAAGATCCGGATGGCAGACTGGTCATGGGTCTTCCACGATGTCTATTATCGTTAATTTCATTATTCTCTTCTCTGATTCCAGATTCGTCATGATCTTGCTCGTTCGTTTGATTGCACAATCGTAGCAAACTGTGGATACATTCTTGAAGAGAGCCATGTGTTTCAGAGGGTAACCCATCAGATATTCGTTCAATGTTTCGACTTACTGAATTCAGCTTTCTCCTCGCCTGTTCATGGTTATCAATAGCGATAAGTCTTTCAACTTCTCTCAATGTTCTTTCGATTCTGACGAGCACACTGTCAGCGGGGGTGTAAGCCATGGCATTAGAGTTCTATAAGCTAAATGAAAATGGTCCGTTAAAAAAACATTTTTTGAAAGGATCAAAACCTGTCATTCTTTGATCTGAAGCTTGCAATACGCCACCACTGCACCAGCAGCAGACGTGGTCTATAAAATAGGTCTAGACTTCAGTCTCTAGTAAAATGGCTGGCACATGGACATACACTTGTACACGTAGTCTCATCGAGAGTGGTAGAAAGTCGCGAATAACACAGTAGATCTACAGGAAACCCATGACTGGTACGTCTAGTAGGAGCTTGCCTGAGTTCCGTAGAAATCTTATAATGAGGTAGATTCCAACCTCTGCTGCATCAATGGTTTTCCAAAGCAAGAGGCATCCGATTCTTGTTAGATAGTACAGTATATGACTAAAGCTGTTACTTTGTGAGCTGCATAATCATATCCTGGTAGCTAGCTGGGTATATGAAGCAGCTGGGGTAGCTGTATCAGTGCAAAATGCATGCAGTTTTGAGGGCAAGTCACAAATTGGAACCATATCACTAAAAGAATTCGTGACAGCCTCCTGGCATTAGAAAAAAAAAAATACAGGGACTTTTTGAAATATATTATTCATTGTTTCACAGAGAGAAAAAAATCAATGATCTTCTAAAGCCAATTCCTATCGCTTTAAATTAAAGACGGGTTGACAAAACTCTTCTCTTAGAAGAGCCTGGAATTCTATTTGTATTTCTGCGCAAAACTAACGCTCGAATTCACAGTTGAATTTCAGCGCAAAACTATAACGCTTGAATTCCCTGTGTATTTCTGCGCTCAACTAACGCTTTAATTCACAGTTGCATTCTAGCGCTGAACAAACGCTCGAATACCTTGTGTATTTCTGCGCTAAATTAACGTTCGAATTCACAGCGATTTTTAGCGCTGAACTAACGCTCGAATTCCCTGTGTATTTCTGCGCTAAACTAATGCTCGAATTCACAGTGATTTTCTGCGCTCAACTAACGCTCGAATTCCCTGTGTATTTCTGCGCTCGACTAACGCTCGAAGTCACAGCGATTTTCTGCACTGAACTAACGCTCGAGTTCCTAATGTATTTCTGCGCTCAACTAACGCTCGAATTCACAGTTGAATTTCAGCGCAAAACTAATGCTCGAATTCCCTGTGTATTTCTGCGCTCAACTAACGCTCGAATTCACTGTTGAATTTCAGCGCAAAACTAACTCTCGAATTCCCTATGTATTTCTGCGCTCAACTAGCGCTCGAATTTACAGTGGTTTTCTGCGTAAAACTAATGCTCGAAATCAAATGATTTTCTTGCGCAAGATAAGTGCTGGAATTCCATGTTTATTAATGATATCAAAAATTGGAATTAGTGATATCACAAAATGTATTTCTTGATATCAAGAATTTGAATTCGTGATATGTCGAATTGAATTTGCGATATCACTAATTCGATTTTGTGATATCACTAATTCGATTTTGTGATATCAAAAATTGGTTCTATGTGATAAACCAATGGGCATTAGTGATATCACAATTTGATTTTGTGATATCAGAAATTCGAATTTTTGATATCACAAAATGGAATTCGTGATATCAGAAAATCTTATTAAAAAGCAAGAGGGCTTACATACAAAGCTAATTTCTGATATCACGAATTCCATTTTGTGATATCAAAAAATCAGATGTTTGATATCAAGAATTCAATTTGTGATATCAAGAATTAAATTTGTGATATCACAAATTCCCGTAAGTGTAGCACATGAACTTAATTTGTGATATCAAGATATCGAATTTGTGATATCACAAAATCCATTTTTGATATCACAAATTCAATTTGTGATATCAGAAATTCGAATTTGTGATATCTAAAATTCAATTTGAGATATCACTAAATGAATTTGTGATATCAGAAATTCGAATTTTTGATATCAAAAATAGGTTTCACGTGAAAAACCAATGGTAATTCGTGATATCACAAAATGATTTTTTGATATCACAAATTCGAATTTGTGATATCACGAAATAAATTTGTGATATCACTAATTTCAATTTGTGATATCAAGAATTCTTATTTGTGATATCACAAATGCGAATTTCTGATATCACAAATTCCATTTTGTGATATCACGAATTGAATTATTGATATCACAAAATCGAATTTGTGATATCAGTAATTCACAGGGAATTCGAGCGTTAGTTTTGCGCTGAAATTCAACTGTGAATTCGAGCGTTAGTTGAGCGCAGAAATACACGGGGATTTCGAGCGTTAGTTCAGTGCAGTAAATCCCTGTGAATTCGAGCATTAGTTGAGCGCAGAAATACAAAGTGAATTCGAGCGTTAGTTTTGCGCTGAAAATCAACTGTGAATTCGAGCGTTAGTTGAGCGCAGAAATACACAGGGAATTCGAGCGTTAGTTCAGTGCAGTAAATCCCTGTGAATTCGAGCGTTAGTTGAGCGCAGAAATACAAAGTGAATTCGAGCGTTAGTTTTGCGCTGAAATTCAACTGTGAATTCGAGCGTTAGTTGAGCGCAGAAATACACAGGGATTTCGAGCGTTAGTTCAGTGCAGTAAATCCCTGTGAATTCGAGCGTTAGTTGAGCGCAGAAATACAAAGTGAATTCGAACATTAGTTTTGCGCTGAAATTCAACTGTGAATTCGAGCGTTAGTTGAGCGCAGAAATACACAGGGATTTCGAGCGTTAGTTCAGTGCAGAAAATCGCTGTGAATTCGAGCATTAGTTTAGCGCAGAAATACAAAGTGAATTCGAGCGTTAGTTGAGCGCTGAAATACACAGGGAGTTCGAGCGTCAGTTTAGTGCAGAAAATCGCTGTGAATTCGAGCATTAGTTTAGCGCAGAAATACAAAGGGAATTCGAGCGTTAGTTTTGCCCTGGAATTCAACTGTGAATTCGAGCGGTTTTGTTTGTTGTGTTTTTTTAGCGCAGAAATACACAGGGAATTGGAACATTACTTTTGAGCTGATATTCAGATGGAAGGTATACTACTGCTAACTTTTTTTTGAACAATGTTCAAAATACCAATAACTATATTATTATGAGAGATTTACACATCCATCATTCCGTAAATGATCATCAAGGTATATTCGATGAATTATTGATACAAATCAATTGTTTTGCAACATGTTATCATGAATTCAATGATACTATGTTCACTAAGGGCTTACATTTAATTCATCGTTTTGGTCCTCAAATTGTCATCTATTACTATACATTATTGTTAATTATGATACATTTTTCATGTGGTAATCCCCTTTACAGTAGACTCTTCCACCAAATCGATATTATGTGTGGTGGTATGTGTATGTGTGTTATAAAAGCATATACTATGTGTTGTATTGCGGAGGACCGACCGAGGGCAATCAACCCTCTGGTCTGTGTATGTCAGCAGCGGAGAATAAGAGAGAGAGAGAGAGAGAGAGAGAGAGACTGTGAGTCATGCGGGGTGCGAGAGGGAGTCGTAAACTTGCCAATTTAATGTCCACCACTGGTGTCGGCTGGTGGTCACATAAAGCAACGTGTTTCTTTAAAGACATTTTCTCACTCCTCAAAATCAGTCCTCCAGAACAAAGGGGTGTATCCATTAAGACCAATTGTGTTGGGTGTACAGTTTGCCTGCCCCAGTATGTTTATGATTTTGTAAAATGATTTAAAGTGTAATCATATAGGCAAGTTTATTCAAGAACCAAAACCGGGGAGAACAAAACTGGAACGCACAAGCCCAAAAGTCTTCAGACCAGATCAAGAAGAGTGAAGATATCCAGATCTTATGAGGAGTTTATGCAGCAGTATGAATGGCAAACAAACAGTTAGAATTTGTAGTAGGAAAAAAACAGTGGTACGAAGGACTTCAATTTTGTTAATCTGCGCAATGAGAAATCTCTCTTATTAAGTAACAGGGGGAGGTCGGGAGAGAGTATCTTTCACATGACAGAGTAAAGAGAAACGCAAACAAAAGTTGTAAGTCAACCAGTCTCTGCCAAATCAGTGGCGAGAAATGGAGGGAAAAAAAAGAGAATATAATAATGACTTTGAAGTAATTGACAACATATAAATAATGGCATTTTAGATATGTTGCTAAACGATTTATTTTCATCGATTCTTTTAAAACCAATTCCTAATCACTTTAAATGAAGACGAGTTGCCAAAACTCTTCATTTAGGTGTTTTTTTTTTGTAACTATCGTTATATACAGCCTGTACTATGTAAAGATAACACCTGAAATTCCATAGGAATATCTGCGCTAAACTAATGCTCAAATTCACAGTGTATTTCTGCGCTCAACTAACGCTCGAATTCATTGTTGAATTTCAGCGCAAAACTAAAGCTCGAATTCCCTGTGTATTTCTGCGCTCAACTAACGCTCGAATTCACAGTTGGATTTCAGCGCAAAACTAATGCTCGAATTCCCTGTGTATTTCTGCGCTCAACTAACGCTCGAATTCACAGTTGAATTTCAGCGCAAAACTAATGCTCGAATTCCCTGTGTATTTCTGCACTGAACTAACGCTCGAATTCACAACTGAATTTCAGCGCAAAACTAATGCTCGAATTCCCTGTGTATTTCTGCGCTCAACTAACGCTCGAATTCACCGTTGAATTTCAGCGCAAAACTAATGCTCGAATTCCTTGTGTATTTCTGCTCTCAACTAACGCTCGAATTCACAGCTGAATTTCAGCGCAAAACGAATGCTCGAATTCCCTATGTATTTCTGCGCTCAACTAACGCTCAAATTCCCGTTGGTTTTCTGCACTGAACTAAAGCTCGAATTCCCTGTGTATTTCTGCGCTCAACAAACGCTAGAATTTACGGTTGAATTTCAGCGCAAAACTAATGCTCGAAATCAAATCATTTCTTTGCGAAAGATATGTGCTGAAATTCCATGTAAATTAATGATATCACAAATTGGAATTAGTGATATCACAAAATGTATTTCTTGATATCAAGAATGTGAATTCGTGATATCTCGAATTGAATTCGTGATATCACGAATTGAATTTGTGATATCACTAATTCGATTTCGTGATATCAAAAATTGGTTTTACGTGATAAACCAATGGGTATTTGTGATATCAAAAATTGAATTTGTGATATCAGAAATTCGAATTTTTGATATCACGAAAGGGAATTCGTGATATCAGAAAATCTTTTTAAAAAGCAATATGGCTTGCCATACGAGCTAGCCTAGAGTATGAGATTGTGCTAGTTTAGTGTACACAGTACTCAGTAAGCCATTTGACCTTTCAACTTTAGTGAAGCAAAATCCCTGCATCTAACCAAACACAAGAGTAGCCCGCAAGAAGAGTCAAAATATCGGAGAGTGTAACAGCTACACCATTCATAAGCTATCGATTGATATTGTGAGTACATTTCCTTATCAAAGTCCTAATTTTCACCTTCCACATTGCCGTGATTTCATGCGGCACAGTTCTTTAACCTACTGGCATTCGTAGAACACTAGAGCTCGGTCCCAGATGTTGTTTTCCGTGTCAGTTGTCATGAAATGTGTAAATACAGGTGTATCATAATGCGGCGTGTGTGGTGTGGCTGTGCCCGTGGTATGTATGGTTGGGTGTCCAACACATCGACACCCTAATGTTTTTCTATTCAATAGAAACTTCAGATATCTGGCATACTCATGAAAAAGGCCCCACCACACCACTAATTTTACGTGTCCATACTAATACTAACTTCGGCTCACCTATTTTATACTCGTGAATTCAGCCCCACCGGCACCGCACCGGCCGAGGCGATGCCGATGGGCGTGGTTGGCGTGGTTGGTGGGGCTTTAAATTTCTTCCACAGTAGGCCTGTATTATACTCGTGAATGCGGCCCCACCAAACGGCGTTTACACAAGATTGATACAGCGGTGGGGCTGATTTCCACAGCATAGCATCTTCGTCCTCCCTTATTTCTCCCATTTTTTTGTAGTCTTCAACTTTTTATTCTCGGAAGGACTCCCTAATGTCCCTCGACTAATTTAACGGCTAATTTAACCATAAATACAACCCTACCTAACCCTAAGCCCTAACCCTAAACCTAACCTTGCTTGCTAACGCACGGGTGCATGCTCACTGCGGTGGGGCCTATTTCACGATTTTGCCGGATATCTCACAATTTGCCCGAAATTGTACTTGTTACTTGTTGAAGCTATACCGGGATGAACAGTCCCTGCTGTGTGTCAACAAGGGTGCAGAGGTGCCATAATCATAACCCACACATTTACAATAAAAGTGGTTGAACCCGTGCAAGTAAAAATAAGGTTGGCTCTTTACAGGACACTGGAACCAGAAGAAGGCTGCATTATGATGATATGTTGGAGTGCAGCCTCTCTGAATTCTGTTGGGTTGGTGAGTTGAACAGCTGCGCCTGGCAAACTGTTCCACAGTCTTGTTGCTCTTGGAAATAGTGAAAACTTGTAGGGGTCGATGGTTGCTGTGGGTACTGTATACTTGTGGTCATGTCTTCCAATATAAGTTGCAGGTGTGATGATTTGTGGGTGTGGGATGCAAACCAGTTGATAATGAATTTTATGGAATAGGACACACTGTGCTAGAAGTCGACGGTTATGAAGGGTGTGCCAGCCTAGGGCAGAAACTAGGGCTGAGGAAGATGTTCATCTTCTATAGTCCCATGCACGAAACGGGCCGCATGTCAAGAAAATACTCTGAATTCACAAATGTGCATTAAGAATGTGATTTGTGGTACATGCTCCAAGATATTGAACTGCTTTACCTTTGAATGTGTGGGGTGTTATTTTGACGCACTCAGCTCAGTTGCGTCATAGTTTTGAAACCAACACCCCCACCCTCCGAGCTTCATTGACAGTACATGTGAAATGCACGTAATGTTTTTCCTATGTGCCATTTATATTATTATGATCTAAGGTAAAATTTGTATCTTTCAGTAATATTTGGACATCTTCACATCCCCAAGAAGAATGCAAAACCACTGCGCATAGTGTCATGTGTGAAATGTTTGTCCTGTATGCACAATGCAGCAAATAGAGGGGTTTCGGTTTTGATGTAGTGTCGATGTGTTGGACACCTATTATACAAGATTCCGACTTGTAGTTTTAGACAGGTCTATACACCGCTGCACATAGTACATGTACTATGTGCAGCGGTGTATAGACCTGTCTAAAACTGCAAGTTGGAATCTTATCTAGCCATACGTTAACAAGTAAGGCATAAAGCAACCGCACTAAGGTTCAACCTTCCATGCCCAGGTTAGACCATGCGCAAAAGCACATATTATGTTTCTGTATGCAGCTGATGGTTGAATTTTGGACGGCATTATGGTGGAAACATTGGCAGCTTGCTTTATCTAGTGCTACAATCCAAAAATATTATTATCCCGTTAAAACTTTTATGTCAAAATCGTGAAATTGGCCCCACTACAGTGCGTGTACACCCATGCGTAAGCAAGCAAGGTTAGGTTTAGGGTTAGGTTAGGGTTGTATTAAATGGTTAAATTGGCCGTTAAATTAGGTGAGGGACATTTGGAAGTCCTTCCAAGAATAAACGGTTGAAGAAAAGATGATATGCTGTGGAACTCGCCCCTCTGCTGTATCAATCTCGCATAAACGCCATTTGAGGGCCGCATTCACGAGTATTTTTTTTTTTACTGTTTTAACCCTCTCCTGGAATATATAATTTCTTTTTTTTTGTAAACATGGTTATGACCTCAACGGACAAAATATTATTAATACCCTTTGTGCAGACGAATAAACGTCATTATCAAAGTAAACAAAAAGTATATACAGATACACATTTCATCAGAATTCAACTCTCACTCTCAGTTCATGGATTTATCTCTATAGTATGCAAAATATTGAAGTCTGTTGATTAGTATAGTATATGTGTAATATTTTATATAATTTGTATATGTAATATTGAATTAGATACACCGAAAGAAGGTTTATTACAGTTTTTAGGACCACGGATATTTTTTTTTTTTTCAATGGGAAAGTAAATGGAGTTTTTGATTATGTACAAAACGAAATCAGAAAACAAAAAAGCAGAACATCGACTGATTATTGGTCCGCCCGGAGTGTGAAGTTTCTATAAACGTCCGATATACATATATATATGAAAGAATTGATACAAATGTTATAATGATTGTTAGTTTTAAATATTATTGTTGATACTGGCACATTAATTTCATGGATGTTATTTGTGTTGTATGTTCAATGTGTACCTGCAATTATCTAAAGAGATAATTGACCTGGTTATGTATAAACATTTTCTTGAATAAAGAAATGATTCAATCAAAATGGAAGAAAGCCCCACTGCCATGCTTATATACCGCTCAATGCCACACGGTGGGGCTGAATTCACGAGTGACAGGCATGCCACCGTAGTATTACATGCAGTGGTGGGGCCTATTACACGAGTATCACACTATGCCACTCTTACGAGGACTCCTATAAACTTGAATAAGGAACTGAAGTGCATACAAGATGTACAATCAAAAACATGACAGTGACAATGTACTGTAGGTGCTGTAAACTTACTAGCAGACTGAATTACTTTGTAGGTATCTAGATCTATAAGTACACTGTAGTGCCTAGAAATAATTCGATCACAACGCCATCCAAAATTCAACCGCCCGCTACATGTAGAAACCTATACTCTGCTTTTGTTGACGGTCGAACCTTGGCACGCTTTACATGTCATGTTTATTTGTTTATTTTTTCTTCCAAAGCTACAAGTTTGTATTCTTTATTTTTTTAAATTGTAATATTAATCGTGGTCTTCTGTCTTTTCTGACAGTATGATCTCATACAGTGATATGCCCTGTGTAGTTTAGTAGGACTGCATTCTGTCATGTTGTCAATGCGGAAACCATTCTAGTGGCAATGATGACTATAGTCAGGGCTCGACACTAACGGTGGCCCGGGGCCACCAAAATTGAAAGTTGGGCCACTAAATTTCAAAAAGGGGCAAATTTGTGGCCTGCCTCGGACCACCAAAAGTTTTTGAAAAGTAGGGGCCTATGTCAATAAATTCGTAACTTTTTTGCGCTTTAAATGCATGCAGTGAGTGTGTGACTCATTAAAAAAAAACCAGGACTTTTAATGTTTTTATTGTTTTTTTTTTGGCCACCAAATTTTTCTCTCGGGCCACCAAAAATTTGAAATTGATGATTTTGGTGGCCCCATTGGGCCACCCAAAAGAAAAGTTAGTGTGGAGCCCTGCTATAGTGCAAAGTAAAGTGCAAGGTGAAAGAATACTGTATACGCTATATATTTCGCGGGGGTTTTATTTTCGCGAATTTCGCGAATCGGGAGCTATTTGGGAAATTAACAACACGCGAAAATATTACCTTCCAAAATGAATCCCTTGCCTTGATGATACGAACATTTCAGTACTAGAATACCATGTCACGGCTTACCGAACAGACCATACTGGCTAAGCTTGTTTACGCACGTCCACGTCTACTTACGAATACTGTAGAGAGCCAATCCATTATCGCAAGGGGACCACTCGTCAGAAATCTAGTGCGATGGATTTAACCACTTCAAAAATGTTGAATTCTAACTTACTAGTTTGCAGCGTTTGGTAAGTTTTTTTTCATGCAGTGTATAACTAGTATCATTCTTATATGCTAGTAAGTTGAAAATTCACACTTTCTTTGCCACTTCATATTTTCTCTGGTCCCCCAATCGCGAATTTAACCACTCGCGAAAATGTGTGACATCGGCAATTCGCGAAAATTTATGTAGGCGAAAATTATAGCATATACAGTACTTTATCATGTCCATTGTTGTCTCTTTACAGAGGAAGCCATGGCTATCCCAGAACGATGGTTGAATTGTCCTCGCAAAGGGACGCTTATTGCCGGTAGGCACATATTCTTCTTCTTCGTCTTCTTCTTTCGATGAAAAACAGACCACCATGTGGTGTATCAGTACACTAGTGTGTTATATACAAGTTTATATGAAGTAGTTGAGTCGTGTACTGCGTATTGGCAAGACCAGCTGTTACACCAAGGCATATGTACTCCATCAGTGATGCCGAGCAGAGTGGTCCACTTTCCCATTTGATGCCTACATTTCAAAGGGTGTTTACAAACGACATTCATTATTTGAAACAACATTAAATATATGTGCTGAAGACATTGTTAGGAATTGTTAGCAATATTTACTGGATTGTTACCGTGCCATTTTCTAAAGAGCATTAATACCACTGATGAATTGACTGATTGTTTATTTTTTTAAACACGAGGAAAGAGAGGTTAGATGCACCAAGGGTAACTGTTCTGGAAGTACAGTAGTTTGGATAGACAACTTTAAATATTCAACTTTACAAATGTATGTGCAATTTTGGAAGAGGCATTGCAATTTTAAGGTGTTTTTACGTCAGCTTTGTTGATTTTCTCTTCTTTTTTTAAAATTTTCTCAAGAAGTTACTCTTCAAGATACATTGAATGTTTGAAAGCATAGAAAGTAGTAAAAGTGGTGTTTTCATGTGTTTATTTATGTCCATGTTTCTTTTATGTCATGTTAATTTTCACCATATTCAGTTACCAGGCATATGATACAAATGTACAGTATGTATAGTATATTCAAATATGCACATACAGCTGTCAACCCTATTATTGATAAAAAAAAGATACACATAGCAGTAGCATTTTGGATAATTTGAAGTACAAGCTACAAAAGAAGTGTCTTCAGTGAGTATTTCACCAAGGTTCAGGAAAATATAATAATTCATTCTCACTGCTTGTTTTGGACTTTTTTATCCAATTTTTGCTGTCAGAGCGCAATAGTGAGTGAGTCATTGTGCTTGATATGCATAGAACTCCTAAGCCCCTTTCCTAAAAAGTTTGAATTATTACCACTGTATTTACTAACAACTCATTTTTGCTGAGTCATACACTATTCTAAAGCTGAGAATCTCTTCTTTCAACATTTGATCTACACTAAGAAATTTGATCTGCTGACTGTTGAAAAGTTTTGCAATGTAATGCAACATGCTGTGTGAAGATATCCGAAGATTATACTTTGACTTCTTGATTGTCATGCAGGAAAATTCCTTCCCTTCAAGACTCCGCTGGGGCCAAAGTACAATGACCAAATTCCAGAGGAGAACCGCTTTGACGTCCCGATGCTCTTTGCCTACATGGCGTCACGTCAGGTCACCCTGGGCATGGTCATTGACCTCACAAATACCACCCGATTCTACGACAAGGAGGAGATCGAGAAGAACGGTGCTGTGCACTTCAAGCTCCAGTGTAAAGGGTGAGTGTTACAGCTGAGAACATAGCAAGCATGTACTGTAAAAGTGGAAATTTCTGCGGTGTTGAAATTTTTGCGCATGTCGCGCAATCAGAAACTAGCGCAAAAATAAAAGCACGCAAATATTTTTGCTTGCAATGTATGTCTGTAGTTGATGTCTTGATACCGCGGAATTAAAAACACACGAAACCCTTTTTATGAGTCGCAGCGCAAAAAATTAGTCGCGCGAAAATATCCACTTTTACAGTAGATGGTTTTGTTACATTTGCAAACAACAATCACATTCTTGATGCTTTCTGACTTATAGGCAACTTTCCAAATTAAGTCAGAGCTACTGTAAATGTGGTTATTGTAAAAGTGGAAATTTTCACAGCGTGAAATTTTGATAATATTTTGATAATGTCCACGTTGTGGAATATGAATAGATATCATTTCACTTCATTTCATTTACACCATTTACTAGACATGGGGCCTTCCCCACAATAGAGCAGACCAGTCTCTTTATCAAAGTGTGCAGCAACTTTGTGGAGAAGAACCCGGACAAGATCATCGGTGTCCACTGCACGCACGGCTTCAATCGCACTGGTTTCCTCATCTGTGCCTACCTGGTGGAAAATCTGGATTGGGGGTGAGCATGACACAAGCAAAGACTTTCATTGTCTCCTAATAACTCTTTAAGTGATACAATATTTGGTACTTTGGGGTACCAAATGAAAATTCACAATTTTGTTGAATTATTATTTTTTTTCAGCGCTGTACCCTGGGTTACCAAAAATGTGTAAAAATAATTCTGAGTATTATTATGCACAAAAATGTTTTCTTGTTTGTGATTATGCAACAATTAATGCATGCAAATAATAACTTTTATTTTCTCATTTACATGCTCTGTTGTAAAGTTTTTGCTGTGTAAAAGTTGACATGGAAGGAAAATTGGCATTGTGATCGTTATTGCCATGCCGATTTATGCCGGCGCTGATGATGACAAAATAGTCGCCATGACAACATTGTACGACTGTATGATAATGGACAGGAGATGGCGCTACACGACGCTGTACCTTGGGTTATGATGGTACCCCGGTGTATGGCGTGACAAATCATGTGCCAACAGTGTAAACATCCTGTGTTCCACATTACATTCTGTTTTGCTTTTCATCACTGACATTTACAAGAAGTAATTAAATATACTTGTCAAATATACTCATTGCAGCTGATTTCAGTCCAAGTTCATGTCCAAAGGGAGGCATTATAAAGACTGTGACATTCATTCGCTTCTCTTTCTCTTTTCTTCATTTTTTTCTCTGAGCAGTGTTGATGCTGCTGTCACCCTGTTCTCCCAGGGCAGACCACCAGGTATCTACAAGGGGGATTACATCCAGGAACTCTTCAATCGCTATGGCGACATACAGGAGGCCCCGCCTCCTCCAGACCTGCCCGACTGGTGTGTCGGTGAGAAAATGCCTTTTTTCCTTAATTTCTTTGAATGACTTATGTACATGAGGATTTACTTGCTAGGGTTGGTACATGTAAGTGTTCTCTGAGCAACTTGTCATTGTCGGTTAAGTGACCATTTTTTGTTGTGAAATATGCTTTTGACTCATACTTGGACAAGTGCCATGAAGTGAATAAGAGTAATCTTGAAGCAAAAGCAATGTGAATGCAGTAAGAGTGAGACTGAGCTCCAAGTCCTTTTCACTGCATGTCTCCATGTCATAATGTGAAGAGAAGTTTTGCAGTTCATCCCGACATGAATTACTGTGATTGGATTTTGCTTTATTCAAAATATGTGTTTGAGTGCATCACTCCCCTTTCAATACCAGTATCTGTATTATATAAGCAGCTCTCAATGTTTCTTATGCATTCAAACTGTCTCTTTTCAATGTATTTCTTTGTGTAATTCAGTCTTTGGACTGCGAGACTTGAGTACCTCAGTAAAAATTACCAGTTATCTGTTGTATCTAGTAGTGGCAGATCCATGGAGGACCACACCGGGCACACGCCCCCCTCCCTTTATTTTTTGTTGAACCAGAAGAAATAACAAGAAAAAAATCGGGTAGGGGTGCATGCGCTCCCTTTAATTTTGTAAATGCGCCCACTCTTTACGGAATTCCTGGATCTGCCCCTGTACCAGTACAAAAACCAAGTAAGTAATGACCGCTGACATTGAGAATGCCCTGTGCCAAGTTTGTTTGTTTCTTTTTCTTTTAGTGAAGTTGCTGAATGGAGACAGATTTTTTTTTTTTGTGTGTGTGATTATGGTCCACTAGGTGCTGATGACAGAGATGATGATGATGGCGGAAGCTCTGGGAACAACAAGGGTGGAGGCAGGAATAAGAACAAGCGTGGCGGATCCGACAAACAGGTTTGAAGTCAACCAGTTACAGAGCTTGTTTTGAAGCTACAGAGTCACCTTCCTTTAGTGTTGAAGACACTGTTTTACATTGTAGTTACTGTGTACATATATATTCACTTTATCTCACTGCATATTGAGCACATTAGTCATGGAATTGCTACATTATAAGTACCCTGTATTATTATTATTATTATTATTTTCATTTTTATTATCGTTATTATTATTATTATTATTTTCATTTTTATCATCGTTATTATTATTATTATCATTATTATTATTATAATTGTTGTTGTGTTGATGATGATGACAATGATGACGATGATGGTGACGATGATGATGAAAATTTTAGCAAATTTTAGGTTTTCTTGGTTCGAAAACAGTTGGAGTCAAATTTGCAGACAGTTTTTCTTCTCACAAGGAAATTTTGAATATCATTGTCTTATACAGTCTTTGTTGTAGCACAGAAATCTTGAACATGTTCAAAATTTTGTTGCAACTAGAAAACCGTTTGCGACAATGAAAAGTGTTTGCAAACTTGATTGTAACTGTTTCTGAACCCTGACAAGACCTACAATTTGCTGCATTCTCAAACATTCACCAGTCAGTGAAATACTTAAAGATTTACCACCCAAACTTGCTGTCATGAGAGTGATAGTGATTCCATTGTTTAAGATTCTGCTCCAAGAGGGCAGGTACTGCAAACTACTGGAACAAAACAAAAACAAAAAACAATCACAATGGGCTTTCTTTACTTTCTTTTCCCACCTTACATGGTGACACTAATCTGCAACCAGTCTGTGAATAAATCTCTGAAACTGGATCTGTGTTAATAAGTCTTGTGCAACACTTTCCAACCTGTGATCATAATTTCACTTTACTCTGCAGTTCATGGAGGGCGTGGAGGGTGTTACCGTGGTGACGGACTTCCAGAAGGCGAACCACCTGAGGAGGAAAGTGGAGAAAATGGTGGGATGGAACAGGTAAGCCCCAACACACAGATCTCCTCCCTTTTTCCCCTGTCTCCCAGTATTCAGATATCTGTCCCTATCAGCAAGGAAGCACTCCAGTGTATGTGGTGATTGGCAAGAAAAGTACATGCACTGTAAGAGTGAAAATTTTTAAGGTGTGAAATTTTTTTTGTGCATTTCACGTGACCAGAAACTAGGGCGAAGATCAGAGCATGCTTATATTTTTGCTTTTTATATGTATCACTATTGTGGAATGGAAAATAATTAGTGGAAAAATGAGCAAAGAAAATGGGATTCCATCGGGATTCGAACCCGAGACCTCTGGATGCTAGCCCAGTGCTCTATCTACTGAGATATAGAAAACCCTAGTTCAGTGTTTGTCCCAGAAACCCTAAATTCTCAATGCTTGGATGGTCAGAAGCTATAGCAGTGTGTTTTGTGTGTGACACACATGCACACACTTAAACCTGGCATAAACCCGGAGGATAATTCCACTTGGGGATAAATGCGAGGGATCACCGAAGTGATGCAGCTGTTTGAGTATGTAAAATTCATCTTACTTGGCAGAGCACAAAAAATTACTAGTGCGAATTTATCCACTTCTACAGTAGAGGTTTAATGAGAGATAGGGAGATATTGGTATATTTTGATCAAACCAAAATCGTACATAGCAGCCCAGAGGCTGAATTACATGCCATCGGTGTACTCGTATATACAAAACAAAACAATAATTCTGCACATTATAAACATAAAGAGGACCAATATCAGCCTCTACTGAATTAAGGACAAATACAATTCTGTTTTAAAAGGAACAACTTTAAATACTTGTATTTTGCCTCTTCTTGCCCAAAGACAAGAGTTTCCAGGCAGTCAGCCGGTGTCCATGGACAGAAAGAACGTGAATTTCCTCAAGGACAAGTACTACTGGGTTAGCTGGAAAGCTGATGGAATCAGGTGAGTCATAAACTCATTTAGCTCCATCAAGTGTAGTTCCAAAATTTGACAAAGTAAAGTGGGCATACCAACTGTAATGTGTACCACACACTGCTCTTGACAGCTGCTATTGATTATTGTCACATCAAATTGTTCGACCGTGGTATTTAACCCGTTGAAGACTAGCCCCGAATATGTTGAGGCAAGTGTCAATGGGAATTACGTGTCGTCACAAAATCAGCTTGTCTTCAAAGGGTTTTTGTTGGTACTGGATGCTGTAGGAGTACTACAGTATCTGATCTTTAATGCTAGGGATGAATGTAATTACAAGCAAACCTAGAAGCACAACATGTTTATTACCTTGGTGCCTCTTTGATCCGTCCATACTGTTCTGTGTACCCCACAAGTTGGTTCCTGTAGCTAACAAGCTTGACAACAAATTAGAGCAATCCACTCTGCTGTATTGTTCTGTATACCTAACAAGGTAGCATATTAGGAAATGCGTACACACTCACAAATATATTGCATAACTGATAGCTGTGTTTATATAATATTGCCTCCAGTGACAGTCGGTGATTATGCTCTCCTCAATCATTGCATAACAATACAAATAATCTTTCAGCTCAGAAGCAGATATGCGTACAATAAAAGATGTGTAGGAACAAGAGGTATTGCTAATGTAAATCATCTGTGATATGAGATGAAAAAGTTTGTCTTCTGATATGCTACTGATCAAGACTCAAATTGCCAAGACCCTGACAGTCTTTACGAGAGCACATTCAAGAGAAATCTTACATGTCCACTGCAAATGATGTAATGGTCACTTACTTCAACCTCAAGGAAGTTTTATTGTAATATTAATCTCGCTAATGTTAAAAATGAATTTGATACTCTGTGCGTTGAACATATTGTGATATTAATTGCATCAAATTGGCACCAACATTCCTCTCCCTGTCATGGTAAGGTACATGATGCTGATTGATGGACCAGGGGAGGTGTATCTCTTCGATCGTGACCATGTCGTCTTTGCTGCTCCCCAGCTATCCTTCCCTAATCGCAAAGGACCCCATAGAGACACACTAGTTGATGGGGTGAGCAAATTTTTCTGATTATTATTGTTTTATTTTTTTTCGTGGGGGAGGGCAGATTTACTGCAGGGTTTCACATGCACCTCTACTAGATTAATAAGGTGGCTATGGCGCATTTATAAGGACCTCATATATTGAAAAAAATATTCGGTTTGAACTGGAAACTGAACTTCTTGTTTTTAAATGTGTTAATTATTTTGAAGTCAAAGCTTTCTGGTTTTACTAGTGTTTATGGCAAGTCCAGCATTACCAGAGATGCATTTACACAATCAGAGTAGTGGTATTTACTTTCCTATTGGAGTGGTAAGGTGCTATTCAAAAGAGATACTGGATGCTGCTTTTCTTTTCCCAGCTTTGTTGTAATTTGATGCATTGTCTACTGTGTCATTATTGTTCTCAAAGACACAAAAAAAAAAAGAAAAAAAAAGAAAAAAACAAAACAAAACAAAATGCATGCCTTTAGTGACTTGACTCACAGTGTTTGGCTCGGCAAGAAACTATGAAATTGTGAGTGAATATGATTATGAATTGTTTTACTTTCATGTTTTGCTTGATGGTGTCCAATCTATTTCAAAATTTCTTTGCCACATGCTGTACCTAATTCAAGACTCACTTTCACACTGTCTAGAGATTATCATGTAATGTTCAAGCTTTTAGCCTTGACACTATTCACACTATTTTGAAATGTCTCATGTATTCCTATTAGAGCAACATAGACTCGTCTTCCCACCATGCAAAAGAGATGATCATTTATTTTGTTTTAATGTCATATTCATATAAAATGCAATAGTCTTCACACTAAGTCAAACCATCTTGCCAAATGTTGTAGATATTAAAGCAAGACTCATCGTCCCATTCTGTGCGAGTGATGGAACATCTAATCTGTTATATACTGAATGAGCTGTTACTTTCGCGAGGGTTTAATTTTCGTGAATTTCGTGAATCACAGGTGGGTCGCGAATTCAGCAACACACTAAAATGTCTCCATGCGCTGGGGTAACAGTGCTTTAACGTTAGTGTTGTCATTAATTTGTGAAAACAACACCCTGCGAAAATGTCTATGACCTCCTTTGTGAAAATATATGTACGCAAAAATAATAGTGTATACAGTAGGCCCTCAATCTCAACTGTGTTCACACTATATACGAATGTCCAGCTATGAACTGTATGTAAAATGAGACTCGCCTTCCCATGCCATACAGGAGATGATCATTGATGTGGTGAATGGAAAATCTCACGCCAGGTACCTCATATATGACATCATCAAATACTGGGTAAGTTTACTCTATCGCTTTAATAGCAGGTGATCCCTCTACACACCACCTTTCTTTCTGTGTCTCCTCCACCTTGTCTGTTGATCCCTTCTTCCCTCTACACATCCTCCTTCGACATCCTCCTAGATAGAAATTCTTAAAATATCCATACATAGACTTTGCACAGCCCCATCCTCCAGGTTGCCAGGGGCAACAGATGAATCGATTCGCTAGGTGTGTCTGACATGGCCTGTGTATTTGTTATAGTGGTATGAACAGAGAATCCAACCCCAGACATCTAGATCTGGATATTCTCCTGCCTGCACCCCCAAGCAATCTCATTATCTGATAAAACAATACAACAGTATTGAATATTACCCCCCCCCCCCCAGCAAACTGGACAAAGCTTTGTCATAAAATTTACTTCACAGCAAAGCTTGTAATTTCCTCTACAACTTTGCTGTGCTGCATATCTAGCATTTGTATGCTTCTATAAAAAATAACCTGGCTTTGTGTTTAGCGCTGCTGCATTGCAGTCTCAGAATAATGTGGCACACAGGGGTTTTATACCATGGCACAAAAAAAACCCCAAAAACAACAACAACAACAGTTGCTGCAAATTTCCATCAATCTGGTATTCTATTCCTAGGCATATTTTGTTCTCGCAATAGCCTGTCTTCATTTGACTTTTGAGAGATTATTGAAAACACACTTTTTAGCAAATCACACATAGTCAATCTATCAAATGATTTGTCTAAGGGTATTTTGTTTTGTTTTGTCGTGTTTGTTTGTTTTCTGTCCATGTTTACATTTTGTACTTAAGTCAGTTGATGATTTTGTGCATACATTTATAGAAGGGAATTTACTTTACAAGGCCTTTTTGGCTTTATTCAAGTTCTCTTTTTTCATTTTCAGTTATATTTAAGTGATTGATTAATACGGTACTGTATTGTAATATTCAGTACTGTTGTATTATTCTATCAGAAAATGAAATTGATAAACAGATTGAATTGAATTGAAAAATGCTTGTCAAAAGATGATGCATTTATGTGTGTTCTTGATGAACAAGACATGATCATAAACATACAAATGTAGAAATGGAAATCACACAATTTTTGTTGAATATTCCATCGTCATTTGCCCTCATCTTTCAGGGCAAGCCAGTTGGAGGATGCGACTTTGGTTGGAGGAGAAAGTGTATCCATGACGAAATCATCGTCCCCAGGGAGGCGGAGCTCCAGAGGGGGACCATTGACCGCTCGCAGGAACCCTTCGGCATTCGGGAGAAGCCCTTCTGGGACATCACCTCGGCCAAGAAGGTGAGTCAGCCCTCCCCCAGTCCAGCGTCAGGGGGATTAGGGATGGGGGATTAGAGGATTTATGGGGATCAGCACAATCCTACAGCTTGTACAGCAAAAAATTTACTCCTCTATGGAAACCTAGCTGTCGAGTTTTGGATGATTAACCCTTTGAGTACCCAGCCATATATCTTGACTTGCCAAGCCTTTTCATCAATCTTCAGTGAGCCAACCATGCTTGATCTTGTTTACAGATTATAAAGTCCACTCAACAGAGATGCCAACTTTTACTTTTTTGCAGTATTTTGGTTTTATTGTAAAAAAAATTGCAGATTTTATGGAAAATGCTATCATTCGCCATTATCATAAAATACTACACATGTCTATTGCAGAACAGGTAAAAATACTGTTTTCCCACCAAAAAATACATTTTTTTCAGCCCTCATAATACTGCTATGTTGTACAGTTGTCTCCGATCATAACAAAGTCCTCAGGACCTACAGTTTTGTTTCGTTATATTGAAATTCTAACCAAACAAGTTAACAGTAAAGAATATAGAACGGATAATGTTGGGGTCTGGATGTTTATCTCGTAACCGGAATTTTGTTATAACAGTGTTTGTAATAATGGGAGTGCACTGTTGAATAAGGTTGGCCTCCCTGACTCGGGTGTAGAAATCTCTCTTAGTCCATCGGGAAAGTCATGGTGACAGTATATAGACATAAGGCGGATTAGGCAATCTCAATTCATTGACAAATTACATGTACACTGTAGCTTCTAGACATCTGCAAACATAGTGTATGTGTAAGCACACAGGCTATACAAAAGTGTATGTACAAGTATACAACAAAAAAAAGCATTCGATTGATTTCTTTGATGTGCATGATGCAAATTTGCATTTTTATTTCTTTTCTCACATTGTACATAATGAACAGGCACATTGTAGTGTAAGTGTGATGTATATTACTTGTTATTATGGCAATAATATTATTGTTAATCATGATTTTCTTTTCTTTTTTAAGATTCTGGATGGCAGCTTCAGCAAAGAGTTGATGCACGAGACAGATGGACTCATCTTCCAGCCGCATAACGACGTAAGTCACTCCTTCTCAAATCTTGTTCCTTCCTTCTTCTCTCTTCCAGCCTCGTATAACCAGAATAGACCTTTACGTGCCGAATGGAGGCTCGTATAATTTACCATTTGCAGATGAAATAAAAATCCAGCAGTAGTGCTTCAAAATAGGTCTAAAATGTGAGTTAGGGATAGACACAACAAATGTAACAATTTGAACCAGTGTAATCGATGTTAAGTATTGTTAAATATACAAAATCTGAACAATATAATAATAATGTTTCCAGACTAAACCGTCTACAGTTATGGCTTAATGAGAAAAATAGTGACATCTACTTATATTTTAGGCTTTATTGCAAAATGTTATATGGTAGGATGATTTGTGATACAACTGATCTAAAAATATGCATCAAAAGTGATATCTTGAACATTTTTAAAATCACTGCTCCCAAAGGTAAACAGGACCTTTAACTTGGCAAGCTTTGTCATCAGTATGTCAGTAATCCCCCCAAACCTGACCATGTTGTAAACTTTATGGCAAGCCTTCTCGGGTGTAGCAATGTGCCTCAGTCTTGTAGAAAGGCTATGGTGATGCAAACTGGATTACGGGGAGTAGGTAATATCTATTTATTGACTATCTACCTGTACCAGTTGTAGTAAGAGACATTTCCTTCGATATTGCAGTGTCAAACAGCTCACATGATTTTATTACTGTGACATTGTCATGTTACATTCACTGCCATATTGAACCTGGTGCTTCAACTTTCAGAAGGTTTATAGCGCAAGTGAATAGAAAGATAGTGCGTGCTGTAATGAAGATGATATATTGATCATGTTTATAATAACAAGTCATGAAGTTGGAAATAATGATCATGATAAGTTTAATCATGACATTCAATACTACATTGTATAATCATTTGTAGCGCAACCATGAGAAGTTTGCTGATGAATGGCAAATTTGAACAAATTGGGTTTGAATCCTGAGCAGTTTTTGATAGGTGCTCTGTGACAGACAGAAATCCAAAGACAGAGATAATGATAATAATAATTGTGTAACATGGACAGTTCCTTGTCATGTCGTTGCAGCCGTACATCCCGGGTCGCTGTGACATCATCTTGAAGTGGAAGCCTCCCAGTATGAATTCAGTTGACTTCAGGCTGAAAATCACTACAGTTAGGGCAGAAGGGTATGTATCACCTGTTTCCCTTTAAAAAAAAAAACCCAAACCCAACCTCCCAAACAAAAAATCAACCAAACAAACAAAGTATATGTTAGCCAAAAATGCCAAATTTGGTACGTGTGTGTTCGCCCATTTTATAGGGGATTCCTTAGAATCACATTGAACAGGCATGCAAAAATTTTAGATTACTAGATTTTGAATTTTAGATTAATGAGAGTTGAGGTCAGCAGTTGTATGTGATCTACCGTATTGTTTGTATGGTTTTACAGTGTACTTGGCCGACTGCAATGATTTGAGCATGGAACGGCATTTGATATTGAATTCGAGTTCAATCGCGTGAGCAGAGAAAACTAGGCAAGACCAATGACATTGCTCATCTGTTTTTATACTGCAAATTGATTTCACCTCAAACAACAATTTTAGCTGTAGTTTCATCAAAGATTATGTGTCCACATTCAAAAGAGTGTCGGATTTGTAATGATATGAGATGACATTGTACTATTAAGATAGTATGAAGTGGAACACAGATGCATGTTGCCTTGGGAGTGAAATTATTTTAACCATGCATTGTCACATGTTGTGCTTGGGCAGTCTGTATGTTTTGTTCTGTTTTTTTTTTCCCTAGATCAAAGTGTACAGACAATGTGTGAGATGTCTTGTTGTATGTCTTTGCAGGTGTATACCGGAGACATGTGGCCTCTTGTTTGTTGGTGGACAGCAGCAGCCCTTTGGGCAGATGAAGGTGAGAAAATGAACCAAAGGCAGTCACAAAAATATGGTAATAATGATGATAAACAACACTTATATAGCGCTTAATACTAATATTTCTAAGCGCATTATACGGAAAAATATTAAATTGAAATACAGCATTATATTTAATATTCTTTGCCTTAAATCACCTTCATTTTTTTTTTTTGGTCATTTGTGATGTCCTTGTATGTTCTCATTGAGACATTTTGTAGGACTAATGCTGAGTATTGCCATAGCGTGCATGTGTGAGACCTTTGTTCAAATTGTGTTGTGTGCACGAATGCATGATTCAATCACTGAAAATACTACAGCCCTAAGATGTTACGGAATCATCTACAATCATTGTAATTAAGAGTAGGCTGATCATGTCAGCTGTTAGCTGTTAAAAAGAAAGAAGAAGCTGGACAAGGGTGGGAGGGAGGGAGGAGGAGGAGGAGGAGGAAAAGTGATGTGATTGAACACATTGATTTCTGTTCATTCAAGATGACGGCAAATTATCTGATGCTGATAAATCTCCTTCCAATTTTAGAAGAAGAAGAAATGATGTGAATGAACACCAAGTTGATTTCATTCAAGATGATGGCAAATTATCCGAAGATGATGAATCTCCTTCCAATTTTCACAAAGGGATTTCAAACATGGATATAACCATGTAACCAAAGCTTGCAGTGGCTCAATTGTTTCAGAGTTGCTGACCAAATTCTTTTATTTACCTTCCCAACTAAAGCTTCTTCTCTCCCTCTACTGTCCTTTGTCATCAGAATATTGATCTTTTAAAAATATCTTTTTGTTATTGTTGAGCAGATAACCAAAGAGTTGAAGCAGTATGACAACAAGATCATCGAGTGTACCTACGATCCCAAGAAGGGTTGGATCTTCATGAGGGAACGAACGGACAAGAGTTTCCCTAATGGCTACAAGACAGCAGTGGGTAGGTTTAAACCTTTCCTTTTTCCCCCCTTTACCAAGTTTGGTGGGTTTTTTTTTATTCTTCAACCAATATAACAAAGATAAGATTTAAATGAAAATTTCATTGTGTCGCAATTTGATTTTGAAATGTATACTTAGTATGTGCTGTTTTCACATTTATTTTTCCCAAAAAAAATAACGCCGTTCTTAAGATTTTTTGTTGTTGTACATCCATGTGTATTTCAATTTATTGAGGTTAGCAATCCTGTCTTACTGAGAATTCATTCTTGTTATAACAAAATTCGTCAGGCTTGAAGCTCCCCATTGTAACATGATTTGTCCTGTATTTCCAAAAACCGTCCACAAAAGTGATAAGAAAGCTGGCCTCCAGTTTGAGCAATTTTTACCACAATCTGTTTTGAGGTGCAAGTGCAGTTTAGATTCACTTTGAGCAAGCACTTTATCACAATAGATCTAGTCATATCATTGTGATATTATGCTTAATGAACTGAATGAATACAAAACAAAACGAAAACATTTTGGGTCTGAAATAATGCCAGGAGGTTGGCGAGATATCAAACTCTTTGATTGAAAAAAAAATATACAGTATATTTCTACTTTTTCTTTTTCTGAGCTGAATCAGCTAATACTGTAAAAGTGGATATTTTCGCGTGACTAATTTTTCGCGCTTGGCCGGGTAAGAAGAGTTTTGCATGTTTTTAATTCCGCGGAATCAAGACATCACGCACAGGAACATATGGCAAGCAAAATATTCACATGCTTTTATTTTCGCGCTAGTTTCTGGTTGCGCGAAATGCGCAAAAATTTCAACACCGCGAAAATGTCCACTTTTACAGTAATGCAGGTATCTGAGCTTTGATATCAGCAGATTTTCATGTTGAAGGGGAAATAAAATTTGTCTGTGGAACTATGGAACAGAATCCCAAATGACATTAATCATGCAAATACCATCAAAAAGTTCAAAAACTCCTTGAAAACTTACCTGTTTAAAAAAGACAATGGCCTAGGCAGCACTTTATTGTTTCTGTAATAATCTTTTCCCATTTTTCTTTTTTCCCCTCTTAAGTGCATAGAGACCTTTGCCAAAGTTATTATGCGCTTTATGAGAATGATAGTAATAATGAAGCATGTAATACACAATTGTCTTCCTGGTTGCTCATTGGAATGCTCTTGCTTTAATCTGTGAATGCAGACAGCCCAGGTGTCATTTTGAAGGTTACAATTCTGAACTGATTATTTCTCTATTTATTGACTTTGTTCACCAAGAATATATATATATTTTTTGTTTTGTTAATCAGCTGTATGCCAGAGCATCACTAACCCTGTGACAAAGGAATTCCTGATGGGCTTCATCGACAACAAGGCAATCAAGCCCACCAGTAGCAAACGATCCGCAGAGGGGGGCCACCAGAAAGCGGGGATGCCGCCCCCAAAGCAGGCGCGAGGAGACGCCCACCACCAACCCTCCCACTCCCAGGCCAGCGGGCCAGGCAGGCCGTCCGGCTCGCTTATGCCCCCACCAGCACCGCGCTGAAGGAGGGAGAGAGAGAAAGTTGTGCAAAGTCTACTGTAGCAAAGAATGTAAGCCATGGACCTGTGGCAAAGACTGATGATTGGAATCTTTTATTATTATCATTATTTTATTTTTTTATTTTTTTTTGCCAGCAGACTGGTGTTGCTGCCTCTGAAAGCCATTGACTGGCCGAGCCTGTATGTGAATAAGACTGAGTAAGAATTAACCCATGGACTCCCATAGCGCACATTGTGATAGGAACCTGTGAGTATAATCTCGCCGCATGCGAGAAAAGGGCATTTGCCCACACCAAATGACTCATTTGGTCTGCCTTCTCAGCAACGCATGGTACAAATTTAAGCTTGAACTTTATAGCTCCCTTAACGCTCATTTTTGTACAGTGCACTCCCGTTATAACGAAATGCTTGGGACTGGCAGTTTTCTTTCGTTATAACGAAATTTCGTTATAACCAAATACAATATATATAACGAAAACAAGGAAACCACGCATATGTCATATTCTGCTTGTTGAATACGCATCATACACTGGAAAGCTATGTGAAATGGGGTGGTACCTTTTTAATTACGTTTGAATATTACATTTAGAAGAGAGCATAAAGTTGTTTGTATTGTCACGCATGTATAGAAAATGACGGTTTAGGATTCAGTTACAGTTCGATATTCCAAGTTCGTTTCTTGCTAAAGACCGTTATTCCTAAGGCTCCTTATTCCGAAGTCTCGCCATTCCCGGGTTTCCGAAGGTTTGTTCATTTGAAGCTTCACTCTTCTGAAGATTCGTTATGAATTCCAAAAGTTAAAGAAACTGTACAGTAGTGGTTGAGGTGGGGATTCATGTTTTGAACATTCCTAAGTGAGATAATGAGAAACATCTTATGAAATATGAAAGAGCCTGTGATTTTAAGAAGGATTCAACGTTTATTTAATGAATATTGGTTTTCAAATGGCTGAGATATCCCCAAAAGTGATGATAATAAAAGGCGACATGCCCTACCTTTATTAAGATCTCTTTGTTTCACCTTGTTTTTGGATATCTCAGACATTTCAAAACCGATTTTCATCAAATAAACTTTTGATACCCCTTAGAATTGCATGCTCTTTGACATCTCATAGAGTGGTTTCTGAATATCTCGCAAAACGTTAAAAGCTAAATCCTCACCCTGACCAGAACTGTACACACCCTTTAATAATTTAGATATAAATATATTATTCGTTTTCCGAAGGTTCGTTAATCGAAAAATGAAATGAGGTTCGTCATTCCGAAGGTTAGTAAATCAATAAATGAGAAAGGATCACTATTCCGAAGGTTCGTTGTTCAGAAGGTTTTTTAATCCGAAAATGAAATAAGGTTCATTATTCCGAAGAAGGTTTGCTAATTAAAAAAAGAATGAGAAAGGTTAGTTATTCTGAAGGTTCACTGAGTATCTTAAGATGATTATAAGGTTTGCAATTCCTAAGTTTTGTTTGTGGACTCACCTTTTTCACTTTTGGATTAACGAAACATGTTTTTAATGTTCCGATTAATGAATGTTTGGAATTCCTATCATTTTCGGACTAACGAACCGTCGTAATAAGAACCATATTTCTTTGTCGGATTAACAAACCTTATTAATAACGAACCTTTGGAATAACGCAAAAATGTTCATAATAACAAACCCTATTTCATATCCGAACTAACGGAAATTTAGGTGTATCAGAATCTGTGTGTTTTGTAATAAAGAACCTTCAGAACACTAAAACGAACCTTATTTAATTTCAGATTATTGTACAATAACGCAAGTTCCCCTCGTAAACTGTGCGTGACACATGGAGCGAACACACAGTGATGTGAAGCATTCACCCATGCAGAGATGCTAAATGCTTGTTCCGCTACATATTTTCGGAAGCGATCCGCATTTTGTTATAACGGAGCCAATTTTTGTTTTTCTTTGTCAGTGGTGCTCGAAAAAAGACTTCGTTATAACGAAAATTTCGCTATAACCGTGTTCGTCATAAGCAAATTTTGTACCATAGACTTTAATGCTGATAATTTTGGGACCAGAAGTTTTACTTCGTTGTAACAAAATTTTGGGGAGTGCACTGTACAAATTTCTCTTCTTGTTGGATTAGACGCCTCCTCTACCCCCATTCTTCTTTCCCCTGTACTTTCTGATTTCTGTATGTCATTCTGGGTTTCTAGTTTCTTTCCTTTCTTTCTGTTTGTCTTTTATTCTTCCTTTCTCTCTTTTGTTGTTACTTCAAGTCAGTCTTTGTGTGCAAAATTTGCTCAACAAAGACTGGGGGTGATATACGTCAAATATTTACTGTATTACACACGCCATATATTTCGCAAAAATTTTCGCGAATTGAGAATTCCCGATGATTTCGCGAGTGGTTAAATTCGCAATCGTGGAGTCCTGTGCTGAACGGAGAAATGTACACGCATGCGTCACATCCACATCGGGATCAGAGTCAATATTTTTGCGTGTCTTTAATT